>NC_080170.1:19611003-19785527 GCF_950295315.1 Erinaceus europaeus
TAATGTTATCATCACATTATTTGTTAATTGGGTTAACTTTGAAAAGTCCTTTTGTTAGGGTTTGCTGTAGAAACCCAATATCTTGTATATAGCTGTGCTATTGTATGCTTCTAATCTACTTGGTCTAGGCTTTTGAGAGAGTCTGCATATCAAATACACAGCCTATATATTAAAAAGATTCAGTTTGTGTTTTGAACAACTTTGAGACATACAATTGATTTTCCCCCTCTCATATTAATTAACTACTGATTTATATGTCTACATTTTGCTAGGAGTGTACATAAACACCATTCCCACCACGAAAAGACTGTGACCCATCCCTCCCACCCACTCCCATCCCCCACTGGCCCAGGAAGCTGCATGTCTACCCCTCACCACAGGGTTTTTACTTTGGTGCCCTACTTACAATTTGGTCAGGTCCTGCTTTTAGTTTCCCTTTCAGATCTTCTTACTCAACTTCTGTTGATGAGTGGGATCATCCCATACTCATCTTTATCTTTCTAACTTAGATGACTTAACATAATTCCTTCTAGCTCTGTCCAAGATGGGTCAGAGAAGGTGGGTTCATTGTTCTTGATAGCTGCATAGTATTCCATTGTGTATATATACCACAGCTTTCTCAGCCACTCATCTGTTGTTGGGCACCTGGGTTGCTTCCTGGTTTTAGCTATTATGAATTGTGCTGCTATGACCATAGAAGTACACACCTATTTTTGGTTGGGTATTATGGAGTCCTTGGGGTATATCCCAAAATTATGTAAAAATTATATAAAAGCAAAATTATGTAAAAACAAAATAATTATTATAATTATTGTTATTGTTATTATTATACATTCCCAGATGTCAGTTAATAGTCTGAAACATCTTATCTACTTTCTTCAAAATACAGTTTGGGGGCTGGGCTCTGACAAACCGCTTGGGTGCCCATGTTACCAAGCACAAATACAGGGTTTAAGACACTAGTCTCCACCTACAGAAGGGAGCTTCACAAGTGCTGATGCAGTACTGCTGGTGTCTTCTTCCTCTCTATCCCACCTTCTTCTCAGATTTTTCTATCTGCATTCAACTCTCTATTTCTGCTTCACAAAAAGCTGGGGTTCCTCAAGGGTAGAGGCTATATGCTGTTCATTTCACTGACCATTTGTGTCGAGATCAATGCCTTGTATTCAATATAATATTGACTGACACAAACTCAGTGAAATTGAATCCAGTCACTAACTAGACTGACTCACACCTTGAAGGACTCATGCTTTCAATGCAGCTTCTATCACTGTCCATGGTCTTATTGTCAGGTCCTGTGAGTCTCCTGGCTAAATCAGATGGCTCTATACTGGATTATAATCCTACAGTGAAATATTACTTGGCAAGAAAATATGAATGCATCATATGTGAAGATAATTTATATTACTACATGGTATATCTAGAATTGCCATATATGCTAGAGTCTCCTGTATACTGCAGCATCTAATACACATTACAGGGTACTCACAGTTGATTAATTTTCTGAGATTTGATGCTGAATTCAGAAAATGAATTTAGAAATGCAGTGTTAAATAAGACAGAAGGGAATAAAGGAAGTAATGAAGTACAGATAAAGAAAGAATGGAAGGAAGGAAGGAAGGATGGAAGAAAGGCAATATTGCTGCCAGAAATTGTTACAGTGTGTAAAGCTTTGAACCCTAAAGCATGAGGTCTTGATTTCAATCTCCGCCCTTATGTATGTCAGTGTTGTCACTTCTTCTTTTTCACCCTTCTGTTCTTTCACTTTCATAAACAAGTAGAAAAGAAATACCACATTATAGGTGGGGTGGATAGTAGAGTGGCAGGTTAAGGGCAGGTGGCACAAAGTACTTGGGTCAGCGTAAGGATCTGGGTTCGAGCCCCCCATTCCCCACCTGCATGGAGGTCACCTCACAAGCGGTAAAGCAGGCCTGCAGGTGTCTATCTTTCTCTCCCCCTTTCTGTCTTCTGCTGCGCTATTGATTTCTCTCTGTCCTATTGTACAACAACAGCAACATAAAATAACAGTAATAATAACAACAAGTGCAACAAAAGAGGAAAAAAATGGCCTCCAGGAGCAGTGTATTCATAGTGCAGGCACAAAATCCCAGAGATATCCCTGGGGGAAAAAAAGGAAATACCATATTATATATGAAGATTATGAAGAGGCAAAATAAGCATATAATTAAACAATCAGGTGATTCATTGATTTAAAGTTAGTTTTTTTATGAAAGAACAGAGTAATGTTTCTTCCTGTGTTATATTTTTGCATTTAATAATTATTACATATCTATGAGAGACAGAGAAGTAGATGAGAGAAAGAGAAGGCAGGGCAGAGAGGGAGAGAAAGATCAGCACATGACTCCAGCATAGATCATGCCAAGGACCAAGCTCAGGCCCTCATACTTGAGAGTTGAATGTCTTGTCCACCACAATAATTCCCAGACCACACAGGGTATATTCCTAAGTGAAAGATGTGTTCTATGTTTTGTAATGGGTATCAAGATTTCATGGGCAACAGACATGTAAGCTCAAGTCCATTGGCTGTGCACTGAAAATTGCTGATTCACTAGTGACTGTCTTTTTCAGAGGCTGTCCCATGTGCTTACCTCAAGTTACTGAAGCCCTGTTCTAGACACTCCTCAGGGAATGAGAGTCACCTATGTAGCCAGCAGAATAAGTGGAGTTAGAAGCCCCAAGGCAGTTCCTAAAGGCACTGCAGCTTCCACTTTCCCTCTTACATCACTCATTCTGGGAGAAGTCAGACTGTGGAGAGTTCTAGGAAACAAGATCTAAGACTGCCTGCCAGTAGTCTTATGGACAAGTCACCTTGAAGTGCATGACCCAGCCCAGTCTAGACGCCTTTGCCTGCAACTTCCTGAGAGCCACAGTCACAGTAATGTGACCCAGCTCCTGACATTCCGACTACAGACACCCTGAGAGAACAGTCACAGTCGTTATCAGTGCTGGTCCACGAATCTGAGATTTGAGAGGATCTGCAGCATGGCACTGAGAAATAAAACACTGTGCTTACATATTTATGTCACAGCCGATGAACTGCCTATAATTATATTTCTGCTTAATAAATGCTATTCTTTGTGTTTGGGAATATTTTGTGTTTTGCCTGTAACATGAGGAAGGCTGGGGCATGTGGGTGTGGCTAGCAAACATCATTAGTACAGGGTAGATGTCATACACGATGTAACTGAAGTGATTTAAAGAGAGTTTGGCAGAAATAATTCCCCTTTTTTGCCTTTTACCTTTTCTTCATTCCCTTTTTCTTGCCCTTGGTTCCTGGTCATTTGACATGGTTTCTCCTGGGACCCATACGTGATGGAAGCTAAATGCTGGAGAATGTTTAGAAACTCATGACTCAGGCGATGTGGCTGACTAGCCTCTTCTTTTGCTTATTTTGCCACCATGGTGTTTAAGTACCTAATAAATCTGTCACATTTATCAACCAACACAAAAGAGACTTTTCCATAGAAGATAATATCTGTCACCCAATGTGGGACACAAAGCCAACACCCTGAGATTCAGAGTCTCATGCTCTACCAACTGAGCTGCCTTTTAGCATTATTCACTCCCTTATTATGGTCACTGGTTCATTGGAGGGTCCAGGTACCCACACAATTTTGAGTAGCAGGAATTTTAGAACCATAGACCTTAGTATTTTATAAACACATAGATCATTATTAATCACAAATAATTTTTTTAAAAACTAAGAGCCCTTCACATGAGTGTGACTTACACCAGGAGTGGGCACCATGAGGAGCCAGCACGTTGCCCAGTGGCTGTGCCCTGACTGGAGGCCTGCACACACAGTGTGTTATGCTCTTTCACACAGATGCCAGTTACAACTTTGAATGAATGGGCACTGCAAAGGTATTTGAAAACTGTACTGTGTTTACTATTTGGCTTATATTAACATACAACACAAAAATTATAATGCATCTTTAAGAAATAAAAAAAAACTTTCAGAATAGAAGAACAATCAGAGTAGTTGAAATATGCTGAGATAAAAAGTAGAAAGAGATTTTTTTTAATGAGCCTATGCTGGGGCCTTAAGACTATGATTCTACTGCTCTTGGTGAACTTTTTTGTTTGTTTGTTTGTTTGTTTGTTTTTAACAGTAATCAACAAGACCATCTGATAAGAGTGGTCAATTTCACACAATTCCCACCACTAGAGTTCTGTATCCCATCCCCTCCAATGGAAGCTTTCCTACTCATTATTATACCTCTGGGTATATGGAGCCAGGATGATTATAGGGTGCAGAAGGTTGAAAGTATGACTTCTGTAATTGCTTCTCCGTTGGACATGGGCATTGACAGGTGGATCCATACTCCTAGCTTGTTTCTGTATTTCCCTACTGGGGCAGGGCTCTAGAGAGCTGGTGCTCCAGGACACATTGGTGAGGTCATCTGCCCAGGCAAGTCAGATTGGTGTCATGGTAGCATCTACAACTTGGTGGCTAAAAAGCATTAAGATATAAAACAGAGCAATTTTTTTTTTATCATCAGGAACATGAAGGTCATAATATAGTGGATGAGATTTGGGGTCTCCCTTTTTGGAAACAGCTACTAAGTGAACTGGTTTTTATTTTTTCCCTTTTTTCCCTCTAAAATATGTGAGACAGATAGATAGAGAGACAGAAAGAAGGAGAGATACCACAGCAATGTTCCATTACTAGTGAAGTATCCTCTTTGCATGGTGTCATTGTGTGGTGGCTTGGAAATTACTACTTATTGTCATGCATGGTATAATAGTGTGTAGTGTACAGTCATCCAACTTCCAGCTTCTCAAGTGATAGTTATTAATAAGGTAACAACCAAGACTTTAATGGTGTTGGTTTTCTCAATTTCTCTGTCAAATTCTGTTTTTCAAATTTTGCAAGACAAAATAACACATTTAACTACTTTGTCCCTAAGGCATTAGGGTATAAGGAGCTGATACATTTTCCTTTAGCTCATATGAAAAAACACAGAAATCAGCAACCAGTGGCTAGAGTGCAAGACTTGAAAGCGTGAGGTGATAAATTCAATACACCCCCAGTGTCACCTGTGACTGAGTGATTCACTGTTTCTTTTTGCTGGATAGCCTGAGGGTGCTTCTTCCTGAGCACGTGCTCTCTGGGTTGGAGAGAACTCGACCAGAGCAAACCTTGGCTGCTGCGCAGGAAAGGGATCAGGAACCCTTGCCAGGCTGGCATCGCAGCAGAGAGACTCTGGGACTCGTGGAGCAGAAACGCAATCCAGTGTTTTTAATCAGAAAAGAAGATTTTTCTATACTTGCCAAGAAGGAAGTGGTAGAGTGCAAAACAGGATGTGACTAGGAGAGGGGGCAGAGCAAAAAAAGAAAGTGTGAATCAGTGGGGATTAACAAACTTGGATCTAACCAATGGGGATTAAACCAATGCCCTGCAGGCAGGGTGGGTCTCAGGTAAAACAGTGATTATGTAAATAGACCAGTGCATTAAACAATGCAGGGGAACAGAAGCAGAATTAAACAAAGGAGAAATGATGACCAACATCTTTTGATAATAAATAATCAATGCTGTGCTCAGGGGGTGGCATATCTGTTTATGTGCACAGTGGACAAAGCAAAAGGACCTAGGTTCAAGCCCCAGGTACCCACCTACAGGATGAAAGCTTCACAAGTGATAAAGCAGAGCTTCAGATATATCTCTGTCTCTTTTCCTCTCTAACTCCCCCTTAATCTCAATTTTCAGCTGTCTGTGTCCAATAAATAAAGATAAAACAAAATAAATAAATAAATAAATAATATGAATAATGAAAAACTACATTGTATCAAAATGAAAAGGCAAATTTGGATTTGAAATCAAGGTACGATTTTTCATATCTTAGGGAAATGATCCATGGTTAATTAAAATTTGTGCATCTGAATGTTGTAGGGTTTTTAAAAAACTGTTGAGGTACTGTAAGACTGGAAATTACAAAACAAAAATGAAATGACCACAGCAACCCTGGTCTTGGAATTTCTGCTGTGACACTAAGGCAGGGGAAAGGCTGGTTACAGGACAGGAAGGGCTTTTCCAGCCCCAGATCCCACAAGGCCTTCCTTTTGATGGACTGGGAGAAGGAGTTGAGAGAGGCAGGAATATATGGGGGCTCTCACTCCTCCTTGCTCACCTGATACCCAAGTCCTGGCTCCTTGCCTCTCCCCACTCCCAGCTGTGTGAAAGGCAGCCCCTCCTGAAGGGGGAGGTTGGTGTGAGCACTGCTCCAGCCTCTGCTGTCCCCCTGCCCTGTGCTGAGGGGAAGCAGCTGGGCTGGAAGGGGAGTGAGTAGGAGAAAAGAGCATAAACTCCTCCATTGGGAGAGACTCTCTTTTTGAGAACCTGAAAATGAAGATAGAAAAAGACCGCCAAAAAGGAGCCTGTGGTGAATGCCCAAAGTGATTAGGGCCTTCTGTGCCCATGTCCCTGACCCTGCAGGTGGTTATCTACAACTTCTAAATGTCATGGAATGCTGGAATTTTGCCCAGCCATAGGAAGGTTGGTGATGGGGAAATAGTGTAAGACATTGACTGTCTGAGCATCACTACATACAGCCTGCTGCTCTTCAAGGAGCAGAGGCTGCACTGGCTCCCAGGCCCCAGGTCTCAGGCTGGCATCTGAGGCCCAGCAGGGCTCTGTGCTCTCTGGCTCCTGCCTTCTGCCTCTGCAGCCCCTGAACCAGTGGCTGAGACCAGAGCTGCCAGCCCTGCTGGGACCCAGGGCTCTGCCCCCTGCAGCTGCGCTGAGCCCACAGCCCTGCTCTGAGCCTCTGCTCTCCAGAGAGACCCTCCTGCTGGACCTCTCCCTCCTGCTTCTGTGCCTGTGCTCTGCTGCCTGTGAGTCACTCATTTGCCTTCCTCTGCAGGACCTGACACGGAGTGAGTAATGCCACTGACTGTGCAAAGACACAGGTTACTGCTCAGGGGACTGTACTAATGACAGAGAGCCACCTCCCTCCTTCAGGTCACTCAGGGGTTGGTAGACCCCTTTTGTTATGCTTTGCTAAGTGTTTCTCTTGGCTCTAAGCCTTTCAGAAAGGATATTTCAGAGTAAGCACTTTCTGGCTCCCCTTCTTATTCTTTGAGGAGGAGAGATGTCCCAATCTCCATTAAGTATCCATAAGAATTAGGATTCTTTTACTGCACATGGCACAAAGCACAAGGACCTGTGTAAGGAACCCGGTTCAAGCCCCCAGCTCCCCACCTGCAGGGAAGTCCCTTCAGAAGCGATGAAACAGGTCTGCAGGTGTCTACCCCTTTCTCTCCCCCTCTCTGTATTCCCCTTCTCTCTCCATTTTTCTCTGTCCTATCCAACAATGAGGACAACAAGAATAACTACAACAATAAAACAACAAGGGCAACAAAAGGGAATAAATCAATAAATAAATAAATAAAAGAATTTGGATTCTGTGATGTCTGTGCATTCTACATTTTTATAAAAAATCTTTAATCTTAATTTTAATATTGGACATATAGAGAAAAAAAATGAGACAGCAAGGGAGATAGAGAAAACTCTTCAGCACTTGCGAATTTTTCCCCCTGCAGGCAGAGATCAGGGATTTGAGGCCGGGTCCTTGCGCAGTGTAGTGTGTGCGCTTAATCGCCTAGCTCCCTCTGTGGGTCTATTAAGCAAGTTCACTGGAGAGTTTCTGATGCTCAGGCTCATCCCACTCACCTTCCAGTAACTCACCCATTACATTGTAAGGTTTTTCTCAAAAGAGATCCAATGTGTAGAATATCCCTTGCTCTATCATTGTATTTTACTGTTCACCTTTCTGAACACAATAAAATGATGTTACCATCTAACCAATACCAACCACTTATCTTTCATCGAATTTTGGTCTTTAAAGTACTATGGGAAGTGTAGAGTGGTGGTGTACCTGGCTGAGCTCAAGTGTTGCAATGTGCAAGGTCCCTAGTTTGGTTCCCTGGTCTCCACGTGCAGTGGGAAAGCTTTGTGAATGTGGAAGCAGTATGGTAGGTGTCTCTCCCTCTTCTATCACCCCTTTCCCTCCCGATTTCTGGCTGTATCTCTCCAATAAATAAAGTTTTTTTTTTAAGTATTATGTTAGTAGATCATAGAGTAAGCAGTATTAGTACAGACATTGTTTCTGTCTGATGAAATACTGGGATACAGGAGCCACAGACTCCTTTATGCAGTACAATCCCAGTCAAATCCATCCACATTGTTCTGTGTGTAATTCCATCCAGTTAGCTGATGTGTGGACTCTGTAAATGGATGCATCGTGTTTGTTCACTGCTCACCCACTGAGGGGGTCCTGACTCTGGTCCTGAACAGGCAGCTTTCTCCTCAGGACTCCTGGTCCCAGAGCTCCAGGAAGAGTGTGGAGGGAGTGAGCAGCCCCCAGGCCTGTGAGCACCTGACCCTGCACACTGAGAGGAGCCCTGAGCTGAGATGCAGCCCTGGTGCATGGGCATCAGCACCCTCCTGCTCTCAGCCCTGCTTCCCTGGCCAGGCGCAGGTGAGTGGGAAGGGCTGTCACTGCCTGCTAATTCTGGGGCCTGGCTGGGGGTGGGTGGGGAGACTGTGTTACATTGGATGGTCTCAGGGCTTTGCCTCTCTTCCTGAAGGCTTTAAGGTGGTTCTCATTCAAGCTATGCTTTTATTTTGCATTGCCCAGTCTTATTCCATTTTATATTTTCTGAATTGAATTTGTAAGTAGAAAACCAGCCAATTAAACCAAATCTTGTTTATAATGACTAAATAACTTTCAATTATGTCCTAATTAACTCTGTTGCTCATTTTGCTGAGTGTCCCATGTCCCCTCCTACAGCTGCACTAGGAAAGGCCAGTGTGTGTGCTGCCCACTGCTCTCAGCACCTGGACTCAGCAGCCCTGGGCCCCAGTCACCCTGAGAGTCTCAGTGCCATCCTGCTGAGCTAGGAGCTGTGTCCTGTGTCCCTGTCTTGACTTGCCCTTCCTCCCCCTGGAGCTGGACTTGAACTTCAGCTTCTCACCTGCATGTTTTCATTGCATCTCCTTCACATAGGTCACTGTTTTGTCTTTTCTCAGAAATAACCTACCCTTCAACAGTAGCTGGGTCTTCATCCATTTCATTTAACCCAATCCTGATGAGAACTACTCAGAGTGCAGACATGAGTCTGCAGGGGCTGAGGGCTTTGTCTCCCCAAATTTTCTTTATTTCACGGCCAACTGCAGATGGGTTCTCAGCCCGCCTGCACTTCTGCCTGTCTCACTACAGACTCTGAGGTCCAATAAACTCTACTCATTGAAATGACTGACAGAATTCATAAAAGTGCTATAGTGAGAATTCAACTTTATCATAAGGAATACAATTTAGGAACCGACAAGAGAAGAGACAAGAGGGAAGGAGATGGGAGTGGGAGACAGTCTGTAAGCTCCCTGTGGAATCTGGAGGAATCTTTCGTCCTGACACACTGGTCACATTTCTTAAAAAATGAAATCATTCAAAATGGAAAAGATGCATTGAGATTAGTTAAAATATGCTAAGCATCAGTAAGATATAAAACAAACATGTAAATTAAATTTCAAAAGTAGCCAAGCTGACTAAGACTTTGTAAGAATAATAGTTGTTCAAGTATGTGTGGGGGTGGCATAGAACTTTTGTGGTGGGCTCAGTGTGTAATTTTTCCTTGTAAACTGTAATTCAATTGCCAATGAAAGTGCATGCCCCTGCCACCTCACTGCAGTGTCGGGCTGGCTTCGCAAGAGGAGACAGATGATCAGGGACTCATGGCTGAGCTGTACGCAGTATCTCTTTATTCATGTAGAACACAGCACAATCTAAGCCTAGCTAAGCTAAACTAACACTAAAACGAATAATGTTGTCTTTATATATACTTCCCAAGTAGGGTGTGAACAGGATGTGACATAGAGAGGGTGGAGAGAAAAGTGACTGGTGAAAATCAGGGTGTGACAAGGAAAGGGGGCAGAGCAGGAGAGAATTCTACCACTGAACCACCAATGCCCTGGAGGGAGGGTGGTGCTTTATGTAAATATAAAAGTGATTTATGTAAATAGACCTCAGTTTTGAGTGGGATCAAACCAATCCCTATACAGGCATACCGGTGCTTGGTTAAGCAGAAGCCAGGGGGAGGTGGCATACTACCCAACACTGCTGCAGAGTTTTAATGAAAGTTTCCAATTCAATTGATGGGCGCCATGAGCTGACTCATTAATATTTGATGACTGCAAGTCTCCAACCTCCCTGCATGTCCCAGAGACTGTGGGGGTGAAGGAAAAGGTTCAAATCTTTTCTCACTTGGCTGTTTATCTGGAGACTCTCTCTCCTCCAGTCACTCTAGAGGCCCCACTCTGAGTTAACTCAATAGTGCCAATTCAAGTCTGGGTCTGAGAAGCTCTCAGCAGCTGGGAAGAAGGTTCAGCTAGTAAGGCACTGCACTCACCTGCCTGAGGTTCCTGGTTCAATTCCCAACACTGCACGTACCAGAGTCATGTCCTGGTTTCTCTCCACACACCTACCCTTTCTCTCCCATCTCTTGTGAAAGTCTATCATAGAAATAAATAACTCTTTAAACAAACCTGCTATAAAATTAGAAAATATTCCTATCACTCAGGAAATTTTCAATGTTTGAGGACATTTGGGATCAAACACTAGTGGATATGATTTTCTTATATGACAACTGTTTTTGTAAAACCGAAATAAGTTAGTATCTTGGGAAGTAGCTCAGTGGTGGTGTATTGCTCTATACAATAGAAGTCCTGAGTTTGATCCCAACTGTATGTGTGAGAGTGCTGTTCTGGCCTCTCTCTCTCTTCCCTCTGTTTTTCTCGTGAAATGAATAAATGAATCTTTTTAAAATAGCAACTAAATCTGGACTTGCTCACTCAGTAGAGGATACACATTACCAAGGATAAGAACCAAATACAAGTTCTATGAGATGAGCTCCTTCCTGAATTGTGCCTCCTCCTGAGGCACAGTCAGTTCAGTTAAGGCATTGGGAGGCAATGGCGTGGGGTGGGGGGCATTCTTTTATCCCTGATAAGCTGTCATGTGCAAGGAGCAGGAATCTTTCTCCTAGTGGATTCTTTTTTTCTTAAGTCCCTTTTGTTGCCTTTACTTTTTACTGTTGTTGTTATTGATGTCATCGTTGTTGGATAGGACAGAGAGAAATGGACAAAGGAGGGAAAGACAGAGAGGGGGAGAAACAGAGAGACACCTATAGATGTGGGAGTACTTACAAAGCAGAGGTTTCAGGAGCACTGATGAGGTGTTCTCTCCTCTCAGCCTTTATTTCCCTCACTGCCTCTCTCCCTCTACAGGAATATATATAAAGTTTACTAAGACAGTAAATCTCAAAAGTGCTCATACTTTGAAAAAAAAAATAATAGCTGGATGTGATGATGAATGTTAAGAAGATTTAGAATGGTAATAATTTTGCTGTCTATACAAGTACGGAATCATTATGTTGTATGTATGAATAATAATAATAGAAAACATGAGTTAATTCCCCCTTAAAAATCACAAAAGGGTCTTCTGCAACCTGTGGATTAAGTCAGGCACATAGCCCCAGTGAGGTCCACAATCAAACATAACAGTAGTAATAATAATTAGTAAGGTTGATTACTGCTATTCTAAAGAACAATTCTGTGATTATAAATAAGTGCTGAACTATCTAGATATTACAGAAATCTTGTCTGGTGACTCATTAAAGCACCCTGGATTAGGAGGAGGGAGGGAGGCTAGAATCACAGATGAGAACCGGCAGAGTCCTCATGGCTCAGACACTGCCAAGTGATGGGACAGTGTGATTAGCTGAGGAAAATTCTAACTGAATATCTTGCTTTTCTATGTACATGCATGAACACACCAGCAGTAGTGGAATGCATTTTTAAAAATGCATTTCCCTATTTCATTAGAGTGAATGGGAGAAGGAGAGAGGGAGAGAGAGACCAGAGCTCTGCTCAGCCTGTGCAGTGTCAGACTCTTCCCCAAGGCCTCAAGCACTCAGGTCCTGTGCTCCACAGCTGAGTCCCCTCTCAGGACACAAAGAAGCTTAAGAAATCACTTTGCCATGTACTCTGGGAAAATAAGCTGTCCTTTAAAGGTTGCCTAATATATTGATTTTTCAATTTAATAGTCACATTCTGAAAAGCCCCACAGAACACAGTCCTGGCAATAGTTTCAATATTTCCTTCATTATCTCCAGGTGAATTCAGTGTGTTAGGCCCAGGAGCACCTGTCATTGCCCCAGTCGGGAAAGAAGCTGTGCTGCCCTGTCACCTCAGACCAGAGACAAACGCTGAGGACATGGATGTGACCTGGTACCGAGTCAGCCCTCCAGCTCTGGTGCATCGTTATGCTTCTTACCTGGATCATCGGAAGGATCAGAGCCCAGAGTACCAAGGGAGGATAGAGTTCCTGAACCAGAACATCACCACAGGGCAGGTGGCCATGAGGATCCGTCCTATCCTTCCTTCAGATGACGGAGAGTACATGTGTAACTTTGCAAGCTCCACATTTGAAAATGAAGCACAATTCAAGGTGTTGGTCACAGGTTAGTCTCTGCAA
Organism: Erinaceus europaeus; assembly: GCF_950295315.1. NCBI lineage: Eukaryota > Metazoa > Chordata > Mammalia > Eulipotyphla > Erinaceidae > Erinaceus > Erinaceus europaeus. Next base: position 19,623,558 of record NC_080170.1, read on the forward strand.
TGAAAACTCTCAAATAACTTCTAGAATTTTTAAAATGATATTTTGACACCTAGTTAGTAACCTACAGTGTTGGAATCTAATCTGGTGACTGGACAGTAAAGAAATAATCATCAGAGGCCAGAATGTTAAAGAATGTTTCTCCAAACTGTCTATCCTGACTCTTCAGGCTGCAGGAGAGATCTGTGCATCTCTTTATTTGTCAACAAAGATGCCTAAAGGAAAGAGACAAGAGAGTTTCTAGTATGTTCTGCTCTGAACAGGAACAGAAATACATCCTGGTCTACTTTCCAATCCCAGAAGGATCTAGACAGAGGCAGGAAGAATCTGATCTCTGCATTGTGAGGCCAGGTGCCTGCACCTTCCTCCTGCCCACAGGTGACACCTGATTGCCCAGTCAGGTGTGGTCTTGTTTACTCTGGCTTTGTTCTGCCACCATATCTACTCTGATCCCTGTATAAAATCTGAGGTTGCCCAGAAATCAGTAAAGAGTAGAAAAGTTTTAATATCTTCTTTTCGTTTCCCCTCTCCTTCTACTTCTTCTCCTCCTTCTCCTTCTCCTCCTTCTCCTTCTCCTCCTTCTCCTTCTCCTCCTTCTCCTTCTCCTCCTTCTCCTTCTCCTCCTTCTCCTTCTCCCTTCCCCTTCCCCTTCTTCTTTTTATTTTTCTTCTCCTTCTTTCTTCTCTCTCCTTCTTCATCTTCTTCTTCTTCTTCTTCTTCTTCTATTTTTTCTTTTTTTTATTCTTCTTCTTTCTCTTTCTCACCCTGTCTTCCTCCCTCCCTCTCCCTCTCCCCCCTTTTCTGTCTCTTCCTCTCTCTTTCACTCTGGCACATGTCCTGGTAGGACTTGAACTTAGAACTTTATACTTGGAAATTGAACCATTTAACCATTGTGTCACCTCCTGAATTACATGTTTTTAATTTCTTCCTTTTTAGTGGCTTATATTTATTTATTTGATAGAAATAGAGAGAACTCAAGGAGGAAGGGATTACAGAGAAGAAGAGGAGAGAAAAAGAGCCACTTGAAGCACTGATTCCACTTCATGTAGGTGGGGACTGGGGGTTTTAAGTCTGTACCTTGTGTGATCAGTCAGGTGCACCTGGATGAGGACCTCTCAAGTTCTAGTTCCAAACAGACACTGGGCTTGAATCAGTCTTTTCTCTAAAAACATGATAAAAATTGTTCTGAAATCTGGACAATATAAGTCACCCTTCATAAAATAGAGCTTAAGAGAAATCACCACATTCTTTCCAAGAGAGTTTAATAGTATTGACCTCACAAAGATGGCAAGAATCCAGCAGGAGTCCCTGACCATTATGGCAAGTAAACACCCCAAACTCCTACTCAGTGACAGTCTGGAATGTTCCCCTTGAGAGCACTTGCGTGATAAAAGGATGGATAGATGTGATAGGTTAGAGGAGCCCTCACTAGTCACTTTGCCATCTTTCGGGTTTAGACATTCATTCAACACCAATGACAGTATATGAAACTTCTCCTCTGTGAGTGGTGAATGGAGGAACTTGACATTAGAGACTTGAATCTGGGTTCTCTCTCACTGTGGTGTGTGTGATCAACCAGGTGCATCACCACCTGTCCCCTTAATTCATTTTCATAGATGACTCACTGACCCAGAGCTCCAGCCCTTAACAAAAGAGAAAGAGGAAGGAATGACGTCCCTCTTTTTTTTAGGAAATACTCTAGGAGACACACATATTCTCACCATTTCCCATCACTTCCAACAACACTTCCACAGTGCAGAACAGGTTGGAGCACAAAGTCTTTACCTGACAGGCAGGCCCACTGTTAACACTGTCTCCTTAGAAACTGCACCAGCCAGCAAGGTGATGACTAGCCTCAGGCTCCACCTCTATCGAATTGATGTTAGTGACAGTTGAAAGTCAGTTTCTCCACTGACCAGACCAATATGTCAGGGACCCCTAGCTGCCTGTGGCTGTGCATCTGAGCCACGTGATGGTGAGAACATGCTCAGCCTGCCAGGGAGGCCACACTGGAATGCGTCAAACAAAGGGGAAATAGGTATTTATGGAACAACAAATAACTTGTCTCAGAAACCAGTGACTACTCTTCTCCCTTAGCTCCCCAGACTGCACATGGATTTTCACAGTGTTGTGTTACCCATATTAAGAATCTCCAGTTAGGGTAGTGGGGTAACTCACCTCACAGTGTATCTGCTTCTCCACGTGCTGACCCTGCGTTGAGCCCAGCTCCCATGGTTTTGGAGAATGGTTTGGTGCACTTCTTCTCTTTCTGTTGTTGTACAGCATCTGAAAGAATGAACAATAATAGTCATCAGATAAATGAGTAATAATCTTTTGAGCCAGAAACATTTTTCTGATTTCCTCTTATTTTTAATACATGATTTAATAGTTATCTACAAGATTAAAGACAGTAGGGGTTTAAATCAACATCAAAGTTCTGTGTTCCCATACATAGTGGTCAGTGTTTTTATGTATGTTTCTTTGTTTCTGTTTTGTCATTTTTTTATTTGTATTGATAGTTAAAAGAATGTAAGATGGCAGTATATATGTAGTTCCACACCATACCCACCACCAAAAGTCTGGGTTCCCAACCACTGTGGTCAGTGTTTTTATATTTTCACTTTTATAAATAAGAGAATTTAGATCCATAGAGGTTAATTAGGAAACATAAGTTGAGTATCAAAAATAAATGACAATAAACCTATGATTGCTGCATTTTCACCCCCCCCCTCAATTTTCCCAGCTTCAGGCACAGCTCCTCAGATTCACATTGAGCCTGGAGGCACTGGGGAGGTGAAATTGACCTGCACATCCAGGGGCTGGTACCCAGAGCCTGACGTGCAATGGAGGGACCTGCAAGGTTGGCGTTTGACACCAGCCTCTGAGACCAAGACAGCAGCAGACAATGGCCTGTTTCATGTGCAACCATCTGTCACTGTAGACACCAGGTCAAGAGATTTGTCCTGTGCCATAAGGAACCAGTCCTCAGAGAGGAGAAGGAAGCACACATTTCTGTGGCAGGTCAGTGCCCTCCAGTGTGAGAATCCTGAGAGATCTCTGCTGAGCAAGGAGGGGACAGCATCCAACATCTGAGGCTGAGGGGCCTGGAGGATGCTCTACTCCACCCACCGTAGTTGTTATTGGAGAGCTTGTGGAAAATTGATCTTATGTCTGTTTTACATTTTCCTGAGATTGACAAAACCTGTCAATACCTGATTTTATTGTAATGCTTACATGGCTGTACAAGGTTTCATAGGATGGTTAAGTATTTTCAGTATTCTGTTTAAGTTATTTCTAAACTTCTTTTACTCCTGCTGACAGGGGAAATAGTCTATTTGAACAATTTGGTCAAATTAACTCACTCTCGTTATTTTGACCAACCACCTCTGTGCCCTCCAGCAACTACTGACCTTCCTGACCTAGATTTTGTAGCACATTTTGCTAACTGTCCTGCATCTCCCAGAACCTCACAATAGTCTGTCCTGCCTATTGCTTGCTTGTCAGGCCCACATACTGGTGTGTGGAAGGTAACTGAGTAGAAAGGACATTAACAAAGTCTGATGGATGAAGTTGAAAAAGGAGGGAGGAGAGTATAGTTACCAGTGTCCATTTATCAAGGTTTGACACTCTTCATGGAGAACACATTGGTATCTGATGCATTATTATTAAGTTTTGGATATGTTGAAACTAATTCATTGTAAATTGTCTTTATCTCTTTCCCTTTATAAGTATAGGGGAGCACTAGCCTCTCCAGGAATCCTGTGTTTCTTTGAATTGTAAGGAGGGAGTCTGAGGCTTAGAATCTCTGTCCTGCTCACATTTCTCCCAGGAGAAAACCCTTGGGGTTTGTTCAGGGAAGCCAGGACACTGATGTCAAGCTCAGTCTCAAGGATGATAATTCCTGTGTTTCAGATTCCGTGTTCCCCAGGCTCTGGCCCTGGATTGTGGGATTTGCTGTGCCCCTGTGTCTCCTGGCTGTTGCCACAGCCTTTGGTGTTCTCTTTGTACAAACTAGAAAAAAACTAGGTATGTTCGAAATTAATATCAGTCTTATCCTCATGATAAAGGTTAGTAACTTTCACTGTAAATGTGCTTCATAGCTCATCTTTGATGGGTGCACTGAATGCTGAAATATTTCACTCCAGACTATTGTTTTGAAGTCTAACTTTAAGTTTACCTTCTTCTCCATAACATCCCTGCTTTGCTGGGTTGTCTCTACAATGGGATGTATATAAGAAAGAAGTGTTATTTCTAGGAGCCTGTTGGTGGTGCCCCTGGTTGAGTGCACATGTTACTATGCTCAAAGACCTGGGTTAACGTCCCTGGTCCCCAGTTGTAGGGGGAAAGCTTTGCAAGTGTTGAAGCTGGCTGGGCTGCAGGTGTCTCTCTGTGTAATTCCATCTCTATCTCCCCTTCCTTCTTGATATCTGACTGTGTCTATACAATAAATAATTAAATATAATTAAAAAATTGAAAGGTTCATTTCAGAACCCACCTCACATCAGAAAGGGGTGTCTGGAATAGTGTGTCTGTCTCACAGCCTCAATAGAGCAACTCTGGCAAGATGAACAGCAAGTCAATCAGAGCCTGAAGTCCTAATAATTAATTTTTTTTCTTTATTTCAGGTTCACTCCCAACAGAATATGGTGAGTTGCGTTAGATCTTAGAATCTCATTTTTATAGGTTTTTTTAATTTATTTATTGGGAACTAATGGAAAATGTCACTTTTAAAATTCAAGGATAAGGACCTACATTTCAGCCATGCTTCACACACATGGATCCAGTAGAAAAGACTGCACGGACTTTGTATGTTCTCACAGAACTATGCATCTTTGTTTTATAGAAATACAATGGGAATTGAATGGGAGCTAGTAGCTTCCCATTCCTTGCACATGTGCACAGTTCTAGAAATGCCCCAAGGAATATCTGTGTTCAGTCAGTGTCAGAAGTCTGGGCAGACACTCTATAGTATTCTGCACAGTGAAGAAGTTAAAAACCAGGGGCCAGGCTGTAGCACAGCAGGTTGAAAACACATTATATGAAGCATAAGGACCTGTGAAAGGTTCCTGGTTTGAGTCCCCGGGTCTCTACCTGCAGGGGAGTCTTTTCTCAAATGGTGAAACAGGTCAGCAGGTGTCTATCTTTCTCTCCCTTCTTTATTTTCTCCTCCCCTCTCCATTTCTCTCTGTTATGTCAGATAAAATGGGGAAAAATAAATAGGCCCCCAAGAGCAGTGGATTCGCAATACAGGCACAATAATGCTGGAGGCAAAAAAAAAGTTATAAAGACTTTATAAGTGATAAAAGACTTTACAAGTGATCTTTATTCTTAAATGGGAGCATAATCAGAAGCACCTGGAGAGCTTGTAGTAACAAGCTTACAACTGCCCAACTTTTTACTGGCCCAGTTGTTCACAGTTGGGCCTGTGCACAGGCATTTATAGATATTTCCACATGTTGCTGAAGCTGAAAAACCAGGTACCCAGGTTGAGGAAGGCTGTGTGGTGTGGTCTTCCTGGGGTTGTTGAGATAGCTTACCTGAGTAGGCATCTGCTTTGCCATGTTCCCAGCCCAGGTTTGAACACCAGAGCAACCACAGGGGTACTAAAGCCAGGGGGGAAGCTTGGCTGCTATGCTGACTCTAATAATGAATGTGTTATATTTTATCATTGTTTTTGTTAATCTGATGGATTACATTGATTGACTTGTGGATTACATTAGTATGGTGAGTGCTGAACCACCCCTGTTTCCCAGGGATGAAGCCCACTTGGTCTTATTGAATTATTCTCTTGTTATATTATTGGATTGGATTTGACAATTTTTGTATCAGTTTTCTTCAAGGATACAGGTTTACAGTTATCTTATTTTTTTAGTCCTTTTCTTATGCACATTATTTCTGGAACTTTCTATTGTGATTTCCAGACAATGAGTCCCAGAATTATAGGAGGAGGTTTTGTCCTTGAAATGATGACTCTCCCCTAATGAAGTCATTTGAAGGCTCTGAGAAACAATCCAGTTGAATCAATGAGAACAAATTATAGCGCTTTTTCCCCTCTCTCATTTTTTAAATATGATTTTAATCTGTTTAGTTTTTATTATTAAATAGAAACAGAGAGTAACTGAGAAAGGCAGGAAGATAAAGAGGGAGAGAGACAGAAAGACACCTGCAACCTTGCTTTACCACTCGTGAATTTTCTCCCTACAGATGTGGACCAAGAACTTGAACCCAGGTCGTTGGGCACTGTACTGTGTACTTAACCAGGGACTCCACCACCTGGCTCCTTTTTTACCTCTCACTATCTTTCATTGTAACCTATTTGATTCCTTCTATTTTATCAAGTGATAGCTTGAGAGATTTTTACCTAGTACTTCTTAGTAACATCTCTCAGATATGTTGAGGAGAATGGTTTAGTGTTCATTACTTATCTCTTTGTTTTTATAAGTTATCTTTATTTATTTGAGAGACAGCCAGAAATTGAGAGGAAGGGGGAGATAAAGGGGGAGAGATATAGGTAGACACCCACAGCACTGATTCACCACTTGTGGAGTTTTCCCCCTGCAGATGGGTGACCAGGGGCTTGAAACCAGATCCTTGTGCCTTGTAACTTTCTGCTTAACCAGGTACTCCAGGACTCTTACCTGTTTAGCTGTTTTTAATTGGTAATTTGAATAAAGAGAATCATGAGCTGTATTTATTCTTTTTTTCTTTTTTATATTTATTTATTTATTCCCTTTTGTTGTTCTTTTTATTTTATTGTTGTAGTTATTATTGATGCTGTTGTTGGATAGGACAGAGAGAAATGGAAAGAGGAGTGGAAGACAGAGAGGAGGAGAGAAAGATAGACACCTGCAGCCCTGCTTCACCACCTGTGAAGCCACTCACCTGCAGGTGGGGAGCTGGGAGCTCGAACTGGGATCCTTGCGCTTTGCGCCACGTGCGCTTAACCCGCTGCGCTACCACCCAACTCCCGCAGTATTTATTCTTATTTGGAAGCAAAATTAGCACTTGATAACTAAAGTATACTAACTGTTCACAGTGAAAGGTTAGTCTTGATTTGCACATGTAAATATTTAATACAAAACTGAAATGATACAAATTGCAGTATTTTGAGTGATATACTGGTTGATAATTTTTGTTTGTGTCACTGGTGTGTTGAAAAAATTCCTTGTAAAATTAGTGAAAATTGTCATATAAACTTGTGTTTTGATTTTTTAAATCAATTTAGAATATTTGGATATTCCTACACACTTCCTAAATATTTCTTTGAGATAGAAATCAGCAAACAAATTTAGTTTTTCTAGCATTTGCTTTACCTGCATTATGTGTACACTTTTTCCACTATGAAATATATGTACTTCAATAACTGTCCATATATTTGGTCCTTAATACTCAACAGTGTTTATTGAGAAGTGGTTTTCTAGTAGTTTCCCACTGTGTCTTTGCACATATTTATCTCAAGTCTCAGAATCTCTTTTACTATTTCCTGATTTACTTTTGTGAATCCTTGGGAGCCTGGTGAACCCTCACCAGTTCAGGGAAAATCTGAGTGTTTTCTGTGTCCCACCACCAGGCTTCCCCTCATAACCTTGTCAGATGCTACATGTCAATCCCCAGGGTATTAATTGGCATTGATTTTACATTAGACTCATCTCTCAATAAAGAGCTCAACAAAAGCGTCTATTTTAACAATGTCCTGGATCTCTGTGTCTGGGCCGTGAATGCTCCTTAGATGGTTCCAGAGACTCTAAATTGTCTTTAGACTTCCCATCCCTGACTACAGTCTCACTGACCCTGCTCCTGAGTCTCAGTGCTAAGTCCCTGTGGAGAACTGGAATGTATCTTCTTGGATCATCCCCACATGAGCTCCAGACAATTAGCAGAAGGGTCTGTAGGTTGATTCTGTCTTTGAAGTGATCACACTCCAGCTAATGGAGTTTACTTGGCATCTCTTAGAGGATCCAGGTGAATCTTGAAAGACAAATCCTACTTCCTCTAGTCTCAAGCCCACCCCCTCATGTTCCTTCGATCAGGGTTACCTCCTTGGGTAAGACTAATCTAGTGAAGCACGAATGAGTTTTCCAAGATCACTTCGAAAATTCCCTCCTGGGGGCCAGGCGGTAGTACAGCTGGTTAAGAACACATGGTGCAAAGCTGAAGGACTGAATCAAGGATCCCAGTTCGAGCCCCCTGTTCCCCAAATATAGGGGGAGTCACTTCACAAGTGGCGAAGCAGGTCTGCAGGTGTCTGTCTTTCACCTCCTCTCTGTATTCCCCTCCTCTCTCAATTTCTCTCTGTCCTATCCAACAATGGCATAATAATAACAATAACAAAAAGCAACAAGCACAACAAAGGGAAAAATAGCTTCCAGGGGCAGTGGATTCATAGTGCAAGTACAGAGCCATAGCAATAACCCTGGAGGCAGAAAAAAAAAAGAAAGAAAAAGGAAAATAAAAGAGAAGAAAAATTCCCTCCTAATATGTTGATAATTGCAGATTTATCTTTATTATTTTTCTTGTTTTTTACGGGACTTTTAGTGAACAAAAATGGTGAGTCATATCTCTTTCTACTTAAATACACAATTTTATTGAATAGTATATTTAATGCATCAAATATATTAGAAATTTGCATAAAAATTATATTCAGGACCAGAGGACAACTCTCCAGGTAAGCTTCCTGCACTGCTGTGAGGGCCTCAGGTCTGAGCCCAGGCAGCACAGGGGTGATGCTGTGGCAAGTGAGGAAACTTCTGTGCTCTGTGGGGTTTCCACCTTCATCTGTCACAATCTTCTTGCTCTCTGTCCTTGTATCTGAATGAAACATTGGCAGGCTGCATGGTGGCGCACATGTTAAGCTCACATATCATCAAGTGCAGGGGCATGGGTTGGAGCCCGCACCATCCCCCTAGTCCCCACCAGCAAGGGATCCTCTTTATGAGCATGGAACCAGGTCTGGAAGTACCTTTTTTTCCTGCTCTCTGTATCACCACTCCTCTCTCAATTTCTTTCTGTCCTATGGAATAAGAATGAGCTAGAATGTATACTTCCCCACATTAAAAATAAAAGATCATGGACAGGGGTAGATAGCATAATGGTTATGTAAAGAGACTGCCTCAGGCTCCAAACACCCAAGTTGAAACTCCCCCCCACACACACACACAGAGCCATGAATCAGAGCTAAGTAGTTCTCTGTTAAAAAAAAAATCAGTATGACAAAAATTTAAAAAGGCAATAAAAGGGAAAATTAATAATAAAAAATTTAAAAGAAAAAAAATCACTGTTTCTTTTCGTTTTGTTGTCTTTGGCAATGTGCTTAAAACCCACACTGTACTGGGCTGACCTCTCTCATTCATTGAATTTTGTGCTTTTCATTCCTTGTTTTTTTTCCTAAAAACCTGTATTGCCCTTGGAAAGTCTGCAGAACTTTCACTAGTTCAAGGGAGATTGATGGGCCTTGGCCCCACAACCAGGCACCCACTCATTATATATTTCATGTCACTGCTTCATGGACAATGAAGATCCATATAATTAAGGATGACAGAAAAAAAAAAAAAACATTCAGAGTCACTCCGACCCCTCCTATGGTCAAGAAAAAAAGTACTAGAATATTAAATGGGCAATTTAACAGAGAGCTTTAGTAATGAAAATGTCTGCACAAATAAATGCATGTCAATATAACTGGACTAGGCATTTCTTCTGTTTCTGTTTTCCTCAATTGTCCTATCTTCTGATAGTTTCTCTGAATTTTGTTGGATCATTTCCCTAAAACTTCTCTGGCTTGTAAACAGAACTCTGATTTCTGAAAGAAGAGGAACTGGACAATCACAGAACTGAATGTCCAACTAAGAGCCATCAGGACACCAGGAAAGGCACCTGGTGCTGCTGCATTGAAATGTGGGACATAACCTGCTCCCAGTCACGGGCTCCACTGATTTCTTGATCATAGCATCACTGATCTTTAAATCTATTATCATTATTCAGAATGGGAAGATAAACCTGTGTAAAAGACACTTGTAGGGTTCTGTCTATGTCACTGAAGACAGGAGGATCCTTCTAACAAACCAGGATCCCTCATATTTTGAATCCTTGACTATGCAACACATCAGTTTCCAGAGGATCTCCTTAGATCTGTATTATCTTAAATTCAAATGCTCTATAAAGTGTTTCAGGGGAAGCTTCTCTCTTTCTGTGCCCAGGATGTATTCTTGGTGTATTCAGCATTTGATGATAATTGTCAGTTACTCCTAATTCTTTAATCACCTTAAACACACACACACACATACACACACACACACACACATACGCATTCTAAATAAAATCTTACTGGCCCTTCTCCAGCCACTTGGAAAACATACACTGTAAATGACATTGAATGCATTGTCTCTCTATTTTTTTTCAACTCCTGTGTCAATTATTGAAGGTGTCTTAATTTATAGAGTTGTTGTCAGGAGGGTGCACTCCATGATATACCCAATAGAGTTGACAGCACATCTCAGCCTTCACCTGGCCCACATTATTTCTGGAACACCCTATAGAGAGCACCAGACACCAGCAGAAGGACCTGCAGGAGTAGATTCTGCCCTTAAGGTGATTACTTTCCATTGAGTTTATTGGGAGGTTCTAACAAGCCATCAGCTGATTCTGTGAGAATGAAATCCTCGTCTCTCTTCAGTGACATCCCTCATTGACATATACTTGGTTCATAGTTTATTAAGTGGTAACTTCAAATATTCTAGTCAAGACTAATTTTTATAAATTCTGTCAGATAAACCTTTGTAATAATAGCTTTGTGTTCATTATTTACTTTTTTTTTTACAGTGGTATTGAATGAAGACATTCGTGAGTAGTATTTATTGTCACTCTAAAGGCACAAATAGCAGAGAAAAGTGCACTTGGTCAACTAAAGTACTTTCATTATTCAATACATAGTGGAAGATCAGTCTTTGAATTTTGCATATAAATATTTTTTAAAAACTGAAATGTTGTATAAATTGACTATTTTGAATTATATATTATCTGGGCATTTTTTTGGTTTAATAGTAACACTATGGTATGTTGGAAAAAAATTTCCCATGAAATTATTGAAAGTTTTCATATAGACCCTTATGTTAATTTTAGCACTATTTAGAATATTTAGATATTCCTACATACTTCCTAGCTTTTGTTGAGACAGAAATCAGCATGTAAATAGAGACTTTTATCTTTTCTTCAGTGCTCTGTTATTGGGTGCTAGTGAGTGGAAATGTACTTTATATATGAGATGCTAAATACATACTTCAGCCACTGCTGTTGGCCTTCTCCATGCTGTGTGGGGACTCTTACATGCTCAAGACTACTCCAAACACCATTGCTGAATAATGTTCTTTACTTTTTTTAAAGAGAGAGAGAGGGAGTACAGAGAGAAGAAAAAGGGAAGAAAGACAAAAAGAGAACAGCCAACCCAGCACCACTCCTCTATCCATGCAGCTCCCCAGATCCCATTTGCTGCTCCTAGGAAGTCCTGGACTGGTCAACAGGGCATTTCCCACAGGAAGGCACAGGCTCTGCCTGATGAGCTGTCTTCTGACCTCCACACTGGCTGTCTCAAGGTTCTGAATATTTCTGCAGGATCAGCATTCTAATTATGTCATCCATAGACAGTATATGTATATCAAAGATTTTTCCATCTATATTTTTTTATTTTAGATTTATCTTTATTATTTTTTATTGTTTCTTATTTTCTTTCTCTCTTTAGGTCATTTAATGGAAGAAATGGTAAGTCATATCTATTTCTACTTTATAGAGTTGCCCTATCATTGAATAGTAGGCTTAATGTACTAAATATATTAACAATTCACATAAAAAGATATTGAGGACCAGAGCAACAGCTCTCCAGTTGGTTTCTCGCACTGGTGAGGGACTCAGCTGTGAGCCCTGGTAGCATAGGGAGGGGCTGTGGCAAGTGAGGAAGCATCTCTGTTCTGGGTTTCCCCATTCTTCTTCTTCTAGCGTTTGCCCTTCTTCCATAGCCAGTCAACAGCATCATGTTGAGCCTAATGTAAAGTTTCGAGACCTCCTTTAATCTGGAGAGGTGGCAGTCGTTGACTATGTGGGTCATAGTCTGTCTGTAGCTGCAGGGGCAGTTCAGGTCGTCTTTGTCTCCCCAGCGATGTAACATAGCAGTGCACCGGCCATGGCCTGTTTGGTAACGATTGAGGAGAGCCCAATCATAACGTGCTAGATCAAAGCCGGGTTGCAGGGGTCTGTGATGAGGTGTTTGTTCTTGACCTCAGCTGACTGCCAGCTCTGTTTCCAAGAGACGGGAACAGAGAAGTTCAGTGTAGGCATAGGGGACCAGATTGGGTGACGAGACGTCAAGCGTTGGACAGGGTGGGCATAGATATCCGCATATATTGGCAGGTCCGGGCGAGCGTAGACGTGGGAAATGAACTTAGATGATGCCGCATCCCGACGAATATCTGGCGGGGCGATGTTGCTAAGAACTGGCAGCCATGGAACCGGGGTGGAACGGGTGGTTCCAGAAATTATCCTCATGGAGGAATATAGTTTGGAATCGACCAAGTGGACATTGGGGGCTTCGGAACCATACTGGGGCACAGTATTCTGCAGTGGAATAGCATAATGCCAGAGATGATGATCGTAGTGTGGAAGCGCTCACGCCTCATGAGGAGCTGGCCAGTCTTGCAATGAATGATGTGATTCCTCGCACCCACCTTTGCTGCAGTTTTTATGAGATGTTCGTGAAATGACAGAGTGCGATCGAGAGTAACGCCAAGATAGACTGGCTGGGCTTCATGCCGGATTCTCGTATCGCCACGCTGCACATTAAGCTCACGCGAGGCTGAGGCATGGTGTAGATGGAAAACAGATGATACCGTTTTTGCAGTGCTAGGGATTAGTCACCATTTTTTACAGTAATCAGATATCAGAGACATGTCTTTCGTGAGTGTTTCCTCGAGGATGTCGAACTTGGATGCCTGAGTTGCACAGCAGATGTCATCGGCGTAGATGAACTTCCTTGAAGAAGTTTCTGGGAGCTCATTGATGTAAATATTAAATAGCATAGGAGCCAGAACAGAGCCCTGGGGGAGGCCACTTGAGACAAGTCTCCATCTGCTAGACTTGTCACCCAGATGTACCCGGAATCTTCTGTTTTGGAGAAGAAACGATATAGTGTTGGCCACCCATGGAGGCAGGCATCTTGAGATCTTGACTAGGAGACCACGGTGCCAGACCGTGTCATAGGCTGCTGTGAGATCAACAAAGACAGCACCCGTCTTTAAATTCTTCTGGAATCCATTTTCAATGTAAGTTGAGAGGGCCAGGGCTTGTTCGCAGGTAGATCTTCCTGGGCGGAAACCAGCCTGGGCGGGTGATAGGAATTTCTCTGTAAGATGAGAAATACATGACAGAAGCAGCCTCTCAAGGAGTTTGTAACACACGGAGAGGAGAGACATTGGTCTATAGCTGGCGGCCAGTGTTGGGTCTTTCTTTGGTTTCAAAACAGCTATAATCTTTGCATGACGCCTAACTTTTTTAGACTCAGATTCCAAGATGTGGGACAGGAATGAAGGGAGCCACTTCTTTGCTGTGGGACCCAGGTTAAGAATGAGTTCTGGGGTGATGTTATCATAGCCAGCAGCTGTTCCCGGTTTAACCCTCTTCAAAGCGTTTTCCAGTTCAGACAGTGTAAAGGGAGAGATTTTTGGAGATGGACAAGATAATCGGAAGTGGGATGACCACTCATGGGAAATTTCTCTTTTCCAGACTGGGTCGATCTTAGCACGTCCAACTTGAGTTAGGTGACTGGCCACTGAGTTTGGAGATACGGGAGGATGGGAGACGGGAGGGGGTTGGCTACCAGCACCCAGTCTGTGAAGAAGCTTCCAGGCCTTCCTACTTGAGTGGGTGAAGTTCAGACTTTCCGTGAGTTGTTGCCAGCGGGCTTGGCGTGCTGCATCCAGGGAGGCAATGAGATGGTCAGCCACATCTGGGTCGCCCGACTCATCATACTGCTTTAGTAATTGCTCACATTCAGCATCAAGACAAGGCGTATAGTTAGCACGTCTCCCAAGAGGAATGGCTTGGGAAGCTGCTTTGAAGATGGCTTGGCGGAAGCGCCTGTAGGAATCTTCAGGTTCCCCATTATGTCTACCTCACTCTTTCTTTCTCTGTGTGTCCTTCTAACTGAATAAAAAAAAAATGGCTTAGAAGGTGGATTCACACATTTAATTCAGGGAAGACCGTCCTCATCGACCTAGCGTGCAGCTTCAGGAGGGACGCACATGGAGCAGTGAGGGAGGAAGCGACACCCTCCTAGGCAGCCAGATTAGCCGAATCAACCCTGGTGATCAATGGAGTGACATATGTCGCAGCCAAATTGGCCTCACATCCTGGCTTCACACATTGAAAAAGACAATTTCCACATTTTAAAAATCATCAATTTTCTTTATTCTTTTTCTTTCTTTCTTTCTTTCTTTCTTTCTTTTTCTTCTGGTAGTGAAGTAGCTACAGGATTCAGCTACTATGAATAGATTTCCTGTTCCTTCACTTTCAGTTAGAATGAGACAGAGGGAGAACATGACAGAAAGAGAAAGAAAGAGACTTAAAGAAATAAAATCAGAAGACTGCTTGACCCTTTGCAGCCTCCTCTGGGTGCTGTGTGTGGAGCTCTCCTGTTTCACTGAGCTGGTCCAGGTTCTTACACAAGAAAAGTGTGTGCTCTCCTAATCAGCTGTCCACTAACCCAACAGATGTTCTTTATTATTTTATTTATTTTGTGGCCACCAGGGATATAGCTGGACATTTGTGCTGGCACTGTGAATTCAAATCTTTCAGTGTTCATTTGTTCTTTTTAATTTTTTATCTCTATTTTATCAGGTGGGACGCAGGCAAACTGTGAGGGGGAGATAGGAATGGAGAGAGAGAGAAATAGACACTTGTAGACATAGTTCATTACTTGTGAAGATTCCCCACCTATGAGTGGGAATGACGTCCCAAACCTGGGTCCTGGCACATGGTAACATGTATTTTGTAGCAAACAAACAGTTTTTATGATTAAATCAATGTAATCATCTTTGCCAGAAGCAGCTGCAGGAGTGCGGGTGCTGCCCTATGTCTGTGCTCAGGAGCACAGGGCTCCCAGCACGGAGCCACACTGACAGGCTGCTTGTGAGGCCCCTGGAGTGACACACTGGCTCATGCTGCTCACACTGTCCCCAGAGCAGAAGAAAACCTCTCAGGACAAACTAGACTTTGCACAGACATTTCCCTGGTGAGATGACAGAGACTGAACTCAGGCATGTTGTGGTGGAGACTGAAGCAGGACAGCAGTTGCTGAAAAGCAGGCAGAGAGCTGCTGTGAGAACAGGAAGCAGCAGCCTGTCCCTGACAGCCCTGCAGTGTGTCTGCACAGGCTGCTGCTGCCCCAGCTCAGTGTCTGGGCCATGTGGTCCTGTCAGCCTATGAGTCTCACATGACAGAGTCTGAAAAGAAATTTCCCTGATGAACTAGAGTTTATGAAGAAGCAAAATCTGATAACCAATTTCTTATAGTAAAAATATAAATATTTTACTTCTTTTCCTTTTCTTCTTTTCTCTTTTAGCTATAGTCACTGGGCAACTTGGTAAGTCTTGTCTTTCTCTCTCATGATACAAAATTGGAATCTCAGCCAGTGTCCCCTCATAACACTGACCTCTCTCTCTTTCTTTCTCTCTCTCTCTCTGGTTGTTTATTTTATTTTATTTTATTTTGCCACCAGGGATATAACTGGATCTCAGTGCTGGCACTATGAGTCCAAACCTTTTTCAGTGTTCATTTGTTCTTTTTAATTCTTTTAACTCTATTTTATCAGGTGGGCCACAGACAAATTGGAAGGTGTAAATAGGAATGGAGAAAGAGAGAAAAAAAGACATAAGCAGATATGGTTCATTACTTGTGAAAGTTCACAAGTAATGAATGAGGTCTCAAACCTGGGTCCTAGCACATGGTAACATGCATTTTGTAGTAAAAAAAAAACAGTTTTTATGATTAAAACAATGGAAACATCTTTGCCAGAAGCAGCTGCAGGAGTGCGGGTGCTGCCCTATGTCTGTGCTCAGGAGCACAGGGCTCCCAGCAAGGAGCCACACTGACAGGCTGCTTGTAATGCTCCTGAGGTGACACAGTGGCTCATGCTGCTCACACTGTCCCCAGAGAGAAGAAAACTTCTCAGGTCAAACTAGACTTTGCACAGACATTTCCCTGGTGAGATGACAGAGACTGAACTCAGGCATGTTGTGGGTGGAGACTGAAGCAGGACAGCAGTTGCTGAAAAGCAGGCAGAGAGCTGCTGTGAGAACAGGAAGCAGCAGCCTGTCCCTGACAACCCTGCAGTGTGTCTGCACAGGCTGCTGCTGCCCCAGCTCAGTGCCTGGGCCACGTGGTCCTGTCAGCCTGTGAGACTCACATGACAGAGTTTGGCACAGATATTCATTGATAATCTAGAGTTTATGAAGAATCAAAATCTGATATCTAATTTCTTACATTAAAAATATCAATATTTTACCTCTTTTTCTTTATTCTTCTGTTCTGTTTTATTTAGCAACACTCACTGAGCAACTTGGTAAGTCTTGTCTCTCCTCCTCATGTTACTAAATTGGAATCACAGCCAGTGTCCCCTCAGAACACTGATATCTCTCTCTCTCTCTCTCTCTCTCTCTCTTTCTCTCTCTCTCTCATTGGTTTCAGCCGAAGAAAAGCCCTGGGAGAGGAAGGTAAGTGAAGTCTGAATTCTCCACTTCAATGCCCACATGTCATTACTCACACAGCTAATTAGTCAGCTAACTGTGAATATTCCTTTCTGTCTGTAGGTCTGGTAAATCTCCAGAGACATGCAGGTAAATTTCAGTTTTTATAAGGTGTATGAAGTGTGACCTGTGATTACAAGTTAATCTTTCTTCAAGTCTTTTGTAGAATGGTTTGGCCCAAGTAGTCTATATGTATTTTGAATTCTGACAATTATTTTAGTTGAAATATGTGCACCTTGAATTCAATAAGCACTAAGGCACTAAGTATAAAAAAATTGCTTCAGAATAAAACTCCTTTAAATGAATGTGAAAGCCTTGAAAATCAGTAATAAAATTGAGTCACTTGGCTTAAATGTAATTGTAGGCCAGTGAGAAACAAGCCATCACTGCATCCTTTTTAAAGACCCTTATTAGGGAATGTAGGTTTAGAAGGCACACTGTGTGGATCATCTGGGTGAATGCACACTTTTCTACATGCAGTGACCCTGGTTGAAGTTTCTAGTCCCCTACTGCCAGGAGAAGTAGTGCTGCGGGTGTCACTTTCCTCTTCCTCTCTACCTCATTCTTCCCTCTCAATTCCTTTCTGTATCAAAAAAAAAAAAAAAAGTTGTTGACAGTATTGAATTAATAGTGGAGACACTGATTTCCAACAATAACCCTGTGGCAATAAAAGTGAAAGGAGGAACGAAAGAAAGAAAGGAAGGAAGGAAGAAACTGTCCTTGCCATAAAGGTACAGTGTCACATCCCCCAAGCTGGGAGCACACCTCCCCATCCACCAGGCTATTCTACCTGCACCTTGAGACTCAAGGTCCCACCCTAGATCCCTCCACTCCCTTTAAAGTCCTTGACTCCACAACAATGGATCAAAGTTTATAAAAGTCTCCCCCTGTTGTTTTTTAAATTCACACCTATAACATGATTCTATAAAAATAATTACACATTCACAAACACCAGTATTCCCCAAGCATAAAAGAACGATTAGATATGAGATTTATTTTTCATTTTCTCTCACTCGCACTCAATTCTTTCACAGCCCTCTGTGTAACCTTCAGCCTGCACGTAGGCTGTAAAGTCTCCATCGGGGAGAAGATAGATTCAAATAGCAGCAAACACTTGATCTGATTGTGTTCGCTACCTTATTTCACTTTCTTTGCAGTCAAAACTCTATTGAGAAATTGTTAATAGTCCTCCACAGCTTTAGTGGAGGAAGCTTCACAACTGGTAAAATATTATTACAGGACTCTCTCTGTTTCTCTCCCTATCTCATCTCTCGATTTCTCTCTGTCCTATATATAAAATAAATAAATAAATAAATAAATAAATAAATAAATAAATAAATAAATAAATAAAAGAGTGTTTAAAAAATAGTCCTTCCCCATTTCCACACACATATCCCCTCACCCCACCCCCACCCCCTTCATCTATCCATTCTCCATCTACCCAGAGAAGGGCAAAAGCCCCAGTGGTCTCAGGGGCTCAGTGACCCCGCCCTCTTCCCCTGGGCTTCCCTGGTCCCGCCCCTTCCCCTCCTCCTCTCCTCTGGCTGCACTGGACACTGTCCTCTCCTGGAGCACCTGGGGCTCTTCAACCTCTGTGTCTGTAGATGGGGCTCCCCTGGCCTTGCTGAGCTAGCTCTGCTATTTAAATTTCTTGTTGATGTTTCTAGAAGGCATTTCATTAATGTCACATGAGTCAGAGAAGCAGACAGAGAGAGAAAGAGAGAGAGGGAAATCAATGTTACAAGACTAGGACACTTGTTGAGGCCTTTCAGGAGCTTGTGACATGTCATTCTCCCCTCATCAGTGTTTCCTCTGGACCCTCTGGGTTTGTCCTTTCCACAGATGAATTAGTTTAGTAATTTCGCCAAAAACTTTGTTTAAATATAGAGATGGAATATTCTTTGGGTAGGGATATAGAGTGGTAATTTCTCTGAGTTTTTGAAAAGTACTCAGGTTTTCCTTCCTTCCTTCCTTCTTTCCTTCCTTCCTTCCTCTCTTTTTTTTCTTCCAGAGGTAGGGTGTCACACACAAAATTTCACTGCTCTGGGAAACCATTTTTTGTTTGTTTGTTTGTTTGTTTGTTTGTTATTCAGACACTCAGGGAGAAATGTTAAGAGGTGAAGCCCCCCTGCTCCTGCTTTTCCTGGTCACACAGCACCTCCCCAGTGGGACTGGAGCTGATGCTTCGGCCAACTGTCTGACAAGGCATCTCCTTACCCAGTGAGCATGAGCTCTCTCTCTCTCTCTCTCTCTCTCTCCTTTGAATTTTTTCTCAATCCTGTTTACGCCAACCTTACAGAGGCCATATTAGATCTCATCTAAGTAAGACCTTTATCTAAAGCCGCTGAAGCCTAAAGTAGGAATTATCTTGAGTCTTACAATTAATTGATGTACTCTTCTTCCTGCAGAAGATATAACACTGGATGAGGACACTGCTCATCCTCATCTAGAAATAACAGAGAACAGAAAATATGTGAGGGCTACTGTGGAAAAACGAGATGTTCCTGACAATCCTCAGCGGTTTGACACTCACATGGCTGTTCTGGGGGAGAACAGCTTCTCGGCTGGTGACCATTACTGGGAGGTGGATGTGGGTTGTAAAGACAGGTGGGAAATAGGACTGTGTGTGGACTCAGTTACACGGAAAGGAGACATCTCTGTTTGTCCTGAAAATGGGTTCTGGGTACTTTCCCTGGAGAAAGATGAGTACAAGGCACTTTCCACACCCACTTCCATTCTCAATGTCCCAGAACCCCTCTTGGTAGTGGGTATTTTTCTGCAGTATGAGAAAGGACTGATCTCTTTCTACAATGTGCCAGATTGTAGCTTTCTTTATACTTTCAAAAACACTTTCAACAAACCTCTGAAGCCTTATTTCTACCCTGGCCCTGTTAGTACCGAAAACATGGGGGCCCTCATTATTCCCAAGTGTCAGTGAGAGATCTTGTCATCTCTGTGGGGACACAGCTGAGACACCACAGGGTGTCCTCAGGGGCCATGAGAACATCAGACACCCACCAGGAGGCTGCAGTCAGGGCAGCCAGGATCTGCCTCAGGCCCAGACTCCTCCAGCCTTTGGGGAAACTCAGAGTGACCCCTTCCACTGTCCCCTCTGTGCTGCCCTCATCCACACCCCAACTCCAAGAATGCAATTTCCTTACTGCTTTAACTTCAGAAAAAAATGAAAATTTCTCCATAAAAATCCTTCTGGCATATAAGGTTAACATTCTGAAACAACTTAGCTACTTTCCTCAAAATGTCATTTAAGAGCTGGGGAATAGCAACACTCTGCCACCCTCTCTACCCACCCTCCCACACACACATACACACAGGCACAGTAAGTTAAGTCCACAGGCTACAGTTGCCAAGGACCTGGGTTCAAGCCCCTGTTCTCCACCCACCTAATCTCCATCCAAAAAAATAAACACACGCACACATAAATATATATTTAATTATTTTTTTAAAAAGACACAGTTTTACTTTACTCAGCAGGCATCTTGCCAAATGGACTCTGTATGTTTTTGGCTCACAAAAAGCTGTGGAATCTTTAAGGGCTGAGAGCACAGGCTGTTTATGTCTGTGCCACTCTGTGTTAAAAACAGCTCCTTGTGTTCTGACATTATACTTGTCAACTGGGTAAAGTTGAATCCATTCATTAACCAAACTGATACTTTGAAGGACCCACACTTTCACTCAGCCTCTCTCACTGTACCTGGTCTTATTCTCAGGGCCTGTGAGTCTCCTGTCTCAGTCAGATGGCTCTGAGCTTCAACACAATCTTACAATAGAATATAACTTAACAAGAAAAATGAATGTATTAAACATGGAAATTATATATATATATTTATGTATTTATATATTACCATATGTGTTATATGCCACTATATATTACTCATAAATGAATAGTTTTCTTAAATGTGATATTGAACTGAAAAAATGTACTTAGAAATACAACTAAAATTTGCCACAGTGGGCAAAGCTTTGAACTCTAAAGCATGAGGCCTTGATTTCAATACCCATATGCCAGAGTTCTCCCTCTTCCTATTTCTCCCTCCTTCTCTTTCTCCCTCATACATAAATGAATAAAAAATACCTTGTTATGTTTCAATTACATATGAAGTTGTTGAAGTGAAAAAAAGTGGGGAAAATGTTAATTTTTCAAATAAAAAAATCATTGATTTGGGATGGGATTTTTATGAAAAAGCAGAAGATACCTTTCATCTTATTTTGTATTTCTGCATTTAATAATTTTTACATGTTTCTTTATGAGAAACACAGTGGGGAGGTGAGGAGAGTTACCATGAGAGCCTTTAAGAGATCCAAAGCATCATCCAGCACAGGCAATGCCCAGGAATCAGGCTCAGGCCCTCACATTTGAAAGCCGAGTGCCTTCTCCACCATGACACACAACCACACCGAGGCCACAGAAGCAAGTTTCCTCCATGTCAAATTTTCTGGCTTCAGGTGCCAACATCAAATTAAAGTGGAAACACTCACACACTCAGTGCTGTCAGCAAGTGAGCCCAGAGGGGCTGTCTCCAGGGAATCTCCACACAGACAGGGAAATCCTGAAATGCAGCCCCAGACCAAGCTTTGGGCTCCTTTGAGGGTACTCAGTACAGTGACATCAGAGAAAGCAGACACTCAAAGCAGGTTAGCCAAGTACACACAGTTCAAGGAGAATGCCTGCACTCATCCCAGAACCCTGCTGTACAGACTTTCTCTTGTCAGTCCTACACATTTATCATCCACACAGCTATCTTGAGCCTTTGCTTAGCAAGGTGTGGTTATCCACCTTACTCTGGGGCATGAGAAATAGAATGGATTCATATTTCTGGTGCATAATTGCAGGCTCATAGCCATTCTCTGTGCATAGACATTCCTAGGGCGCTTTCATTCCTTGTTCCCAACTAAATATGTGTCTGTATTTGATGGGATGAGGGTTTTAGGGATGGACACAAGGGTTACCTTTAACTGATTAGTATTAAGATTATGGTGTTTCACTGGTGACTGTCGTTCTCCACGGTGGCCTCACGTCCTTGCCTCAAGCTACTGACAGCCTTTTGTAGACACCCCTCAGTGAATAAGAGCTACCTGTGCACCAGAAGAATCAGTGGCATTGAGAGACACCAAAGTCAGGTCCTAAAAGCATTGTAGATTCTACTCTCACCTCTTGTTTCAATGACTCTGGGGGAAGCCAGACACCTGCTGTCTCATGGAGATTCCAGGGGACAAATTCCAACACTGCCTACAAACAGTCCTGTGGACAAGTCACTCTGGAGTGGGTCACCCAGTCCAGTCCAGTCAGCTGTGCCTGCAGCATCCTGAGAGTGAGAGTCTCAGTCACAGGACCAGCTCCTGAGGCTTCAGCTGTGAGACCCTGAGAAAGCCTCACAGTCCTATCAGTGCTGGCTTCATGACCTAGGGGTGAGAGGAGGTGTCACTGGGATTTGAAGAAATATTGTGCATGTAGATTTTTATCAAAATAAGTATTACCGTTAATAAATTTTTTCACACATTTTAATTTGTTTGCTGTGTTATCCCTTAGTAGTTCTGAAATCTTTTAAATTTTGGTTGAAAATAAGTGCCGAATTTAAAACTGCAGGCCATGAAAATAATATACAAATTTAAAAAAATCACATTCAACTGGAATGACAAAAAAAAAAAAGCATTTTAGAGACTCAAATAATAAGAAATTTTCATCCCAAAGACACTGAGTACAGACATGGACACAGGATGGAAGCAGAGGCCCCACACAGTGGGAGCTGCCCTGTGACTGGGCACCATGAGGAGCCAGCAAGGTCCCCAGTGGCTGTGCCATGACTGGAGCCCTGCACTCACGGAGCCTGGTGCTCACTCACACAGAGGCCAGCTCCCATTGTGAGTGAGTGAGCACTGCAGGGACCTGTGACAACTGTACTGTTATTACTCTCTGGCTCCTAGTAACACAGAACACAAATATTCTAATCCATTCCTAAAAAGCAATTATATTTCAAAATTGAAAAATGCAGTTAAAGTAGATAAAATATGCTTAGTCAGGACCAGGTGGTGTTGTACCTTGTTAAGCACATACATTACAGTGCCAAAGACCCAGTTTCAACCACCTGGTTCCACCTGCAGAGAAAGGCTTCATGAATGGTGAAGGAGTACTACAGGTGTGTCTCTGTCTCGCTCGATCTCTATCTCCCATCAATTTCTCTCTGTCTCTATCCAATGATATATAAAAATATTTAAAAAACAAATATTCTGAAAATCAGTGAGATATTAGACAAACATATGGATTAGATCTTTAGAAAGTTGACAACCTGTCTCTAAGACTTTGAAGAACTTGGTGGTGATTGTGATGAGGGTGGGCGCACAGAATTTTGGTGGTGGTTTTATTGTGAAACTATTTCCCTGTGATTTACTACTTTTGAAAATCGTTAAGTGACACATAAAAATACTTAAAGTAAGATAGAAAATTTATACCAAATTACCTACTTCTAAGAAACTATTTGAAAATTAAATAATTACTGTTTTTTAGAATGCATTTGTATATTTTTATTGGCAACATATTTATTTAAAATTAGACAGTAGAGTTTTACATGTATTATTGATAAATTTACCTCACTCAGGAAACTATTATCAGCAAAAAATCATTAAGCTAAAAATTCAGATATCAATGACAACTGATTCAAGTTAACACTATGAGGCAGAGTAAGTAATAATTGCTTTAGATAAATACTAGAGAGTTTCTTGTTATCCTGAGCATTTTTATTTTCTTTGTGTATCCATGTCCCTTTCTATCTATTGAAGCTTAACTCACTCTCTCCTTTGACCATCTCCTTGTCTTCTCACACTCTCTCATGAATTTTCCCTTTTCAATCCCAGTTAGTATTTGACGTAGTAAAAGTATACTGATAAATAAGTATATTTTCTTCTGTGAGAACTCTCAGGGCTTATTTGGCACCCCGAACTATAACGACAGGGAGGTCCCTTTCTACTTGAAAAATTAAACAAGAACATTTTATTTTCCTGGCCTGGTATATTCAGAATGCCTTTTTTCCCCTTTCTCAGAAAAATGTTCCAATTCTATACTTATGCAAAGTGTGTTTTATTAGCCTAGTGAAATCTTTGCTAGCTCATGAGACAAAACAAGAAGAAAAAAAAACATATCAATTTATTTATAAATGATTCATCAGCTATCAGGTGAGAAATTCAAGTATAATGTATTCCTTCTATATGGAGTCTACATGAGTGAGACCTTTACATATCTCCATGGGTTCCTGACCACTGAGCAGATGTAGAAACTTAGGTACTTATGATAGCGACACTGGAGTCTCGTACAGCAATGCGCAGGGTGCCTAGTTGAATGTGAATTTCAGACACCAGCAAGAAATGTTTAATATAAAGCATGTCCCTACAATATCTTTTTCTAACAGTTTTTCCGTTATTGGGAGATTCATGTTTTACAGTTCCCAGTAAATACAATAGTTTGTACATGCATAACATTTCTCAGTTTTCCATATGGAATGAATTTAGATTCACAAACCAATTACTTTAGTGGATGTGAGCTTTATATCTTACAAAACATGGAGATTTGAGCATGTGGCCTCAGAAGTTTTTTTTTTTTAATATTTATTTTATTTTTCCCTTTTGTTGCCCTTGTTGTTTTATTGTTGTTGTCGTTGTTGGATAGGACAGAGAGAAATGGAGACAGGAGCAGAAGACAGAGAGGAGGAGAGAAAGATAGACACCTGAAGACCTACTTCACCGCCTGTGAAGCGACTCCCCTGCAGGTGGGGAGCTGGGGTTCGAACCGGGATCCTTATGAGAAGTTTTATATTTTAAAAAAATGAATAGAACAAAGCAAAAGTAAAACTGTAGGTCCTCAGCTGAAGATGCTTCATACAAAACCTGATGAAATGATAACCTGATAGTTGTGAAGAATTTAAATAACAATGAGGAATAGACTTTATGATGAACATCACTAAACTAAACACTTTTATACAGGACCCCCACTAATGCTGTATAAAAAATGCATGAAACATGGGCACAGGGAATCATAGCATAAATTAGAACCTCACACCGCAGGTGATTCTCACATGTAAATGAAAGAGAGTGAAACAAGAGGTGTTCCAGCAAGCTTCATGTTACACAATATGAACAAACAAAATGAGCTTTTTAGTTTAAGAGAGCCGCATGCTAGGGTCTGAGACTGTGATTGCATGGCATCTGGTGAACTAGATTTCATTTTCTCCTTTTTTATCCCTATAATGGGGAGAAAGAGAGAGGGACATAGAAGACAGAGAAGGAGGAGGAGGAGGAGGAGGAGGAGGAGGAGGAGGAGGAGGGAGAGGAAAAAGAAGAGGAGGAGAGAAACTATAGCATTGGCCCATTACTGGTGAAGTTTTCTTCCCTTTGTAGGGTGTCCTCATGTGGTGGCTTGTGGGCTTTAACCCTGGTCTTCATGAATGGTATAATAGCGTATACTGTGCAGGGTGATGAACTACCAGACCCTAAATGATAATTATCAATATGGTAACGATGGGGATTTCAGTGTGGGTGGTGATTTTCTTGATTTATTTTAGTTTTTTTCACATTTTGAAGGTAGATTGACACAATAAATTATTTATCCTTTGAGAAATTAAGCCAAAGAAAGCTGAAAAATATTCCCATCAGCTCAAAGAACAAAATGTAATCAGCAGCCCTGTTAGTGACACTGTGGTTAGATTGCAGGGCCTGCAAAGGCACTTTGGAATATAACTAAAATATGCCTACTAGCTGTCTACAAAACAGAGACCACCCCCCCACACACTTAATGTGCACTATTCCAGCCTTTAGGTTCATGATTAGTCAACAATTCGTTTAGCTTTATATGGTAACTCTCTTATCAGTCACCTTGCTCCAGATCCTAGTATAATGCCAATGAGACTTTTATAGACAACCCCACCAATGTGTCCTGGAGCTCAGCTTCCCCAGAGCCCCACCCCACTAGGAAAGAGGGAGACAGGCTGAGAGTATGGCTCAAACTGTCAACACTCATGTTCTGCAGAGAAGCCATTACAGAAACCAGACCTTCCACCTTCTGCATCCCACATGACCTTGGGTTCATATTCCCAGAGGTTTAAAGAATAGGAAAGCTATCAGGGGAGGGGATGGGACACAGAGTTCTGGTGGTGGGAATTGTGTGGAGTTGTACCCCACTTTCCTATGATTTTGTCAATTTTTCCTTTTTACAAATAAAATTTAAAAAGAATAAAGATTTCAGGGCTTGAAAGCATGAGGTGATATGTTCAATCCATCTCCAACATCACATGTGCCTGAGTGACATTCTCATTCTCTTCCTCATTAATAAATACTACTTTTAAATTAAATTACAATTTTAAAAGTTATTACAGTTTTATTTATGGGGAAATATTTCTTGTCAAATAAAGAAGGAATTTCTCTTGTCTTAAAGAAATGATCCTAGCTGTTTAATTTGTTGACTCTCAATCTTCTAGAATTTTGTTATTTGTTTTCTAAAACCCTCTTAAAGTCTCTGGAAGACTAGAAATTACAAAAAAAAATAATAAAATGAAATGGATCTAGAAATAGACCTACCCTATGAACAAGCAATCCCTCTCCTAGCAATTTATCCAAAGGGAACCAAATACATCCATCCAAAAAGATCTGTGCTATGTTCACAGCAGCACAATTTACAATACCCAAAACCTAGCAGCAACATCATAAGTGTCCAACAACAAAGGAGTGACTGAGTTGTGATACATATACACAATGGAATATGACTCAACCATTAAAAATCATGAATTCATTGTCTTCATCTCATCTTGAACTAAGCTTGAAGTGAGATAAGCCAGTAAGAGAAGAGTGAATATGGGATGATCTCATTCAGAGACAGAAGTTGAAAATAGAAACAGAAACAGGAAACACAGAGCCGAACATTGGACTTAGTTCATGTATTTCACCAAAGTAAAGGACATTAGAGAGGGCTTATAGAGGTCCTAGTGCATGACGGAAGAAGATCTATGTGGAGAATCAGAGTGTGTCTCAGAAAACAGAAGTTTTACACATGTCCCAACAAAGGTATTTACTGTCCATTGTAAACCATTAGTTTTGCTAATTCAAAAAGAAAAAAAATTAAATGATTACAGTTGTCTTGAGCTTAGAATCTCTGCTGTGGCCCTGAGGCAAGGGACAGGGCTTTTAGAAGACACAGAAAGGGTTTCAGCATCCCCAGGTTCTACAAGCCCTGCCTTTTGATGGACTGGGAGAAAGAGCTGGGTGAGGCAGGAAGATGTGGTGGCTCTCAACACCCCTTGATCTCCTCAAACCCAGCTCTTGGCTTCCTGCCTCCCCCCACTCCCAGCTATGGAGCTGGTGTGAGGCTGGGGAAGGTTGGTGTGAGCAATGCTTCAGTTTCTACTGTCCCCCTGCCCTGTGCTGAGGGGAGGCAGCTGGGCTGGAAGGGAGTGACTTGGAGCACAGGGCATACACTCCTCCATTGGGAGAACTTCTCTTTCTGAAAACCTGGAAATGAAGATAGAAGAAGACCGCCAAAAAGAAGCCTGTGGTGAATGCCCAAAGTGATTAGGGCCTTCTGTGCCCATGTCCCCGACCCTGCAGGTGGTTATCTACAACTTCTAAATGTCTGTTGGAATTGAAATTTTGCCCAGCCAAGGGAGGGTTGGTGATGGGGAAATAATGTAAGACACTGACTATCTGAGCACCACTCCATACAGCCTGCTGCTCTCCAAGGAGCAGAGGCTGCACTGGCTCTCAGGCCCCAGGTCTCAGGCTGGCATCTGAGGCCCAGCAGGACTCTGTGCCCTCAGGCTCCTGCCTTCTGCCTCTGCAGCCCCTGAGCCAGTGGATAAGACCAGAACTGCCAGCTTGGCTGGGACCCAGGGCTCTGCCCCCTGCAGCTGAGCTGAGCCCACAGCCCTGCTCTGAGCCTCTGCTCTCCAGAGAGACCCTCCTGCTGGACTTCTCCCTCCTGTTTCTGTGCCTGTGCTCTGCTGCCTGTGAGTCACTCATTTGCCTTCCTCTGGGGGACCTGACAAGGAGTGAGTAATGTCACTGACTCTGCAAAGACACAGGTTACTGCTCAGGGATCAGTGCTAATGAAAGAGAGCCACCTCCCTCCTTCAAGTCACTCAGGGGTTGGTAGACCCCTTTTGTTATGCTTTCCTAAGTGTTTTCTAAGCCTTTCAGAAAGGATACTTCAGAGTAACTACTTTCTGGCTCCCCTTCTTACTCTTTGAGGAGGAGAAATTTCCCTATATCCACTGAGAACCTGTAAGAATTTGGATTCTGTGATGTCTGTGAGTTCTACATGTTTATAAAAAAATTAGTCTTAATTTTAATATTGGGCATATAGAGAAAAAGTTGAGACAGCAAGGGAGATAAAGAAAATTCTTCAGCACTCGTGAATTTTTCCCTCTGCAGGCAGGGATCAGGGGCTTGAGGCCTGGTCTCTGTGCACTGTATTGTATGCGCTTCACCAGGTGAGCCACTGCCTGGCCCCCTGCGTCTATTAAGCAAGTTCGCTGGAGAGTTTCTGATGCTCAGGCTCATCCCACTCACCTTCCAGTAACTCACCCACTACAATGCAAGATTTTTTCAGGAAATATCCAATGTGTAGAATATCCCTTGCTCTATCATTGTATGTTACTGTTCACCTTTCTGAACACAATAAAATGATGTTACCATCTAACCAATACCAACCACTTATCTTTCATCAAATTTTGGTCTTTAAAGTACTATGTGAAGGGTAGAGTGGTGGTGCACCTGGTTGAGTTCATATGTTACAGTGTGCAAGGTCCGGAGTTTGGGTCCCTGGTGCCCACCAGCAGTGGGAAACCTTTGCGAATGGGGAGGCGGTATGGCAGGTGTCTCTCTCCCTCTTCTATCACCCCTTTACCTCTCGATTTCTGGCTGTCTCTCTCTAATAAATAATTTTTAAGTGTTCTGTGAGTAGATCATAGAGTAAGCAATATTAGTATAGACATTGTTTCTGTCTGATGAAATACTGGGATACAGGAGCCACAGACTCCTTCTTGCAGTACAATTCCAGTGAAATCCATCCACATTGCTTTGTGTGTAATTCCATCCCATTAGCTGATATAATGACTCTGTAGTTGTATGCACCATGTTTGTTCACTGCTCACCCACTGAGGGGGTCCAGACGCTGGTCCTGACCAAGCAGCTTTCTCCTCAGGACTCCTGGTCCCAGAGCTCCAGGAAGCGTGTGGAGGGAGTGAGCAGCCCCAAGGCCTGTGAGCACCTGACCCTGTACATTGAGAGGAGCCCTGAGCTGAGATGCAGCCCTGGTGCGTGGGCGTCAGCACCCTCCTGCTCTCAGCCCTGCTTCCCTGGCCAGGCGCAGGTGAGTGGGAAGGGCTATCACTGTCTGCTCACACTGGTGCCAGGCCTGGGATGGGGTGGGGGGACTCTGTTACAGGGGATGATCCCAGGGCTTTGCTTCTTTTCCTGAAGGCTTTAGGCTGGTTCTCATTCAGGCTAGGCTTTTCCTTTGCATTTCTCAGTCTTGTTACATTATATTTTCTGACTTGGATTTGTAAGTAGAAAACCAGCCAATTAAAGCAAATCTTGTTTATAATGACTAAATAACTTACAATTAAGTCCTAATTCACTCTGTTGCTCATTTTGCTGAGTGTCCCATGTCCCCTCCTACAGCTGCACTAGGAAAGGCCAGTGTGTGTGCTGCCCACTGCTCTCAGCACCTGGACTCAGCAGCCCTGGGCCCCTGTCACCCTGAGAGTCTCAGTACCATCCCTGCTGAGCTAGGAGCTGTGTCCTATGTCCCTCTCTTGACTTGCCCTTCCTCCCCCTGGAGCTGGACTTGACCTTCAGCTTCTCACCTGCATGTTTTCATTGCATCTCCTTCACTGAGGTCTCTCCTCTTGGCCCCATTTTCAATAGCATCTTCCCACAACATCTTTCACATCCCTGGTTTATTTTTTTCCTGAAGCTGAACTTCCACCATCTCTCCATCAGCCTCATACAGATTCCCTGTCCTTTGTGTGTTTCTCAGCACTGCTCTAGGGTTTCACTCCAGCATGTTTGCCTTTAAGAAAATACTTACAGAGATGGTGATATTTTTAGTTGAAATTATAAATTTTCTTTTATTATTTTCAATTCCACTCTAGTGAAAATATATATTTCAAATATACTGAGGGCTACAGCCTGAAAAAATGCACATTATTGTATATAAATCTAACCCTCACTGAGGGAAAATCTCAGCCCAGCCTTAGAGCCCTTCCTGGGAAATATGTAATGTTTCAGCCAAAACACATGCTCCTAGAGGGAGCTCAAACCCGGCTTCTTAAGCAGTGTGAGGTGTTGGTAGCTACTCAGACAGCCTTGGTTCAATACATACACCTCATGTAATACGAATGGTGACAGTGCTAAGCACATACAGCTGTTCTATTTTTTGATTTTGGAAATAACCTTTTGGAGCTTGTTGAGTACAATCCCTCATATGAATCAATTTAGGAAACCTTTTCATCTTATCTTTTCCTCCACGCTGATGCATTTTTTTAACAGGTGATACTCGGTTCCTTGACAAACGAAATCAATGTCACAGAAATTAACTACAATTCTTCTGTATTTTAAGTTGGTAGTGGGGCACTGTTTGTCGTTTCTCAAAAATAATCTACCCTCCAACAACAGCTGGGTCTCCATCCATTTCATTTAACCCAGCCCTGAGTCTGCAGGAGCTGAGGGCTCAGTCTCCCCAAATTTTCTTTATTTCAGAGCCAACTGCAGATGGGTTCTCAGCCCGCCTGCACTTCTGCCTGGCTCACCACAGACTCTGGGGCCCCAATAAACTCTACTCATTGAAATAACTGACAGAATTCATAAAAGTGCTATAGTGAGAATTGCAACTTTATCATAAGGAATACAATTTAGGAACCGACAAGAGAAGAGACAAGGAGGAAAGGAGATGGGAGTGGGAGACAGTTTGTGACCTCCCTGTGGAATCTGGAGGAATCTTCCATCCTGACACACTGGTCACATTTCTTAAAAAAAATGAAATCATTCGAAATGGAAAAAATGCATTGAGATCAGTTAAAATATGCTAAGCATCAGTAAGATATAAAACAAACATGTAAATTAAATTTCAAAAGTAGCCAAGCTGACTAAGACTTTGTAAGAATTTTAGTTGTTCAAGTATGTGGGGGGGCATAGAACTTTTGTGGTGGGCTCAGTGTGGAATTTTTCCCTGTAAACTGTAATTCAATTGCCAATGAAAGTGCATGCCCCTGCCACCTCACTGCTGCAGAGTTTTTATGAAAGTTTCCAATTCAATTGATGGGCGCCATGAGCTGACTCATTAATATTTGATGACTGCAAGTCTCCAACCTCCGTGCATGTCCCAGAGACTGTGGGGGTGAAGGAAAAGGTTCAAATCTTCTCTCACTTGGCTGTTTATCTGGAGACTCTCTCTCCTCCAGTCACTCTAGAGGCCCCACTCTGAGTTAACTCAATAGTGCCAATTCAAGTCTGGGTCAGAGAAGCTCTCAGCAGTTGGGAAGAAGGTTCAGCTAGTAAGGCACTGCACTCACCTGCCTGAGATTCCTGGTTCAATTCCCAACACTGCATATACTCAAGGCATGCCCTGGCTTCTCTCCACACACCTGCCCTTTCTCCCCCATCTCTTGTGAAAGTCTATCATAGAAATAAATAACTCTTTAAACAAACCTGCTATAAAATTAGAAAATATTCCTATCACTCAGGAAATTTTCAAATGTTTGAGGACATTTGGGATCAAACACTAGTGGATATGATTTTCTTATATGACAACTGTTTTTGTAAAACAGAAATAAATTAGTATCTTGGGAAGTAGCTCAGTGGTGGTGTATTGCTCTACACAATAGAAGTCCTGAGTTTGATCATGACTGCATGTGTGAGAGTGCTGTTTTGGCCTCTTTCTCTTCCCTCTATTTTTCTCATGAAATGAGTAAAATGACTTTTTTTAAAATGGCAAATAAATTTGGACTTGCTTACTCGGTAGAGGTAGCATATTACCAAGTATAAGAACCCAATTCAAGCTCTATGAGATGTGGGAGCAGATACAAAGGGGAGGCTTCAGGAGCACTAAGGAGATGTTCTCTCCTCTCAGCCTTTCTTTCCTTCACTTCCATTCTCCCTCCACTGGAATTTATATAAAATTTACTAAGATAGTGAATCTAAAAACTGCTCATAGATACAGAAAAAAAATAGTAGCTGGATGTGATAATAGAGGTTAACAAGATTTAGAATGGTAGTAATTTTGCTGTCTATACAAATATGGAATCATTATGTTATGTGTATGAATAATAATAATATTAAACATGACTTTAGGACCCCCTTAAAATCACAAAGGGTCTTCTACAAGCTGTGGATTAAGTCAGGCACATAGCCCCAGTGAGGCCCACAATCAAACATAACAGTAATAGTAATAATAATAAGTAAGGTTGATTAATAGTATTTTAAAGAACAATTCTGTGATTATAAATAACTGCTAAACTAGCAAGTTATTATGGAAATCTTGCCTGGTGACTTATTAAAGCACCCTGAATTGGGAGGAAGGAGGGAGGCTAGAATCACAGATGAGAACCGGCAGAGTCCTCATGGTTCAGACACTGCCATTCAAGTAATGGGACAGTGTGATTAGCTGAGGAAATTTCTAACAATATTTTGCTTTTCTAGGTACATGCATGATTGTACCACCAACAGTCGAATATATATATATATTAATTATTTATTTAAGAAAGGATTAATGAACAAAAACATAAGGTAGGAGGGGTACAGCTCCACACAATTCCCACCACCCAATCTCCATAACCCACCCGCTCCCATGTTAGCTTTCCCATTCTCTAGCCCTCTGGGAGCATGGACCCAGGGTCGTTGAGGGTTGCAGAAGGTAGAAGGTCTGGCTTCTGTCATTGCTTCCCCGCTGAACATGGGCGTTGACTGGTCAGTCCATACTCCCAGGCTGCCTCTCTCTTTCCCTAGTAAGGTGTGTCTCTGGGGAAGCTGAGCTCCAGGACACATTGGTGGGGTCTTCAATCCAGGGAAGCCTGGCCAGCATCCTGGTGGCATCTGGAACAATTTGATCAGGTCCTGCTTTTAGTTTCCCTTTCAGATCTTCTTAATCAACTTCTGTTAATGAGTGGGATCATCCCATACTCATCTTTATCTTTCTGACTTAGTTCACTTAACATGATTCCTTCTAGCTCTGTCCAAGATGGGTCAGATAAGGTGGGTTCATTGTTCTTGATAGCTGCATAGTATTCCATTGTGTATATATACCACAGCTTTCTCAGCCACTCATCTGTTGTTGGGCACCTGGGTTGCTTCCAGGTTTTAGCTATTATGAATTGTGCTGCTATGAACATAGGAGTACACACCTCTTTTTGGTTGGGTGTTATGGAGTCCTTGGGGTATAACCCCAAGAGAGGAATTACTGTATTATATGGAAGGTCCATGTCTAGCCTTCTGAGAGTTTTCCAGACTGCTCTCCACAGAGGCTGTACCAATTTACATTCCCACCAGCAATGTAAAAGGGTTCCTCTGTCCCCACATCCTCTCCAGCATTTGTTGCTGCTGTCCTTTTTGTTGTATGCCATTCTTACAGGAGTGAGGTGGTATCTTAGTGTTGTCTTAATTTGCATTTCTCTGACAATCAGTGACCTAGAGCAGTTTTTCATATGTTTGTTAGCCTTTTGGATCTCCTCTGAGGTGAATGTTTTGTTCATATCCTCTGCCCATTTTTGGAGGGGGTCATTTGCTTTTTTGGTGCTAAGTTTGCTGAGCTCTTTATATATTTTGGTGATTAGTTTCTTGTCTGATGTCTGGCATGTGAAGATCTTCTCCCATTCTGTGAGGGGTCTCTCTGTTTGTTTAATAGTTTCTTTGGATGTACAGAAGCTTTTCAATTTGATGTAGTCACATTGGTTTGTTTCTGCTTTAGTCTTCCTTGCAATTGGGTTTGATTCATCAAAGATGTCCTTGAGGTGTAGGTGGGAAAGTGTTTTACCAATGTTTTCCTCTAAGTATTTGATTGTTTCTGGTCTGACATCTAGGTGTTTGATCCATTTGGAGTTAGTCGAATATATTTTTAAAGATGCATTTTCCTATTTCATTAGAGTGAATGTGAGAAAGAAAGAGGGAGAGAGAGAGCAGGACTCGGCTCAGCTTGTGCAGTGTCAGGCTCTTCCCAAGGCCTTAAGCACTCAGGTCCTGTGCTCCACAGCTGAGTCCCCTCTCAGGACACAAAGAAGTTTAAGAAATCACTCTGGGAAAATAAGCTGTCCTTTAAAGGTTGCCTAATATATTGATTTTTCAATTTAATAGTCACATTCTGAAAAGCCCCACAGAACACAGTCCTGGCAATAGTTTCAATATTTCCTTCATTGCCTCTAGGTGAATTCAGTGTGCAAGGCCCAGGAGCAACTGTCATTGCCCCAGTCGGGAAAGAAGCTGTGCTGCCCTGTCACCTCAGCCCAGAGACAAACGTTGAGGGCATGGACGTGACCTGGTACCGAGTCAGACCTCCAGCTCTGGTGCATCGTTATGCTTCTTACCTGGA
The DNA here is from genome assembly GCF_950295315.1 of Erinaceus europaeus. Lineage (NCBI taxonomy): Eukaryota > Metazoa > Chordata > Mammalia > Eulipotyphla > Erinaceidae > Erinaceus > Erinaceus europaeus. Next base: position 19,657,917 of record NC_080170.1, read on the forward strand.
TCATCTGAAGGATCAGAGCCCAGAGTACCAAGGGAGGACAGAGTTCCTGAAACAGAAAATCACCACAGGGCAAGTGGCCCTGAGTATCCATCCCATCCTCCCTTCAGATGATGGAGAGTACTGGTGTAAATTTGCAAGCTCCACATTTGAAAATGAAGCACAATTCAAGGTGTTGGTCACAGGTTAGTTTCTGCAATGAAAACTCTCAAATAACTTCTAGAATTTTTTAATGATATTTTGACACCTAGTTAGTAACCTACAGTGTTGGAATCTAAACTGGTGACTGGACAGTAAAGAAATAATCATCAGAGGCCTGAATGTTAAAGAGTGTTTCTCCAAACTGTCTATCCTGACTCTTCAGGCTGCAGGAGAGATCTGTGCATCTCTTTATTTGTCAACAAAGATGCCTAAGGGAAAGAGAGAAGAGAGTTTCTAGTATATTCTGCTCTGAATAGGAACAGAAATGTATCTGTCCACCTTCTGAATTACAGAAGGATCTAAATAGAGGCAGGAAGAATCTGGTCTCTGCATTGTGAGGCCAGGTGCCTGCACCTTCCTCCTGCCCACAGGTGACACCTGATTGCCCAGTCAGGTGCGGTCTTGTTTATTCTGGCTTTGTTCTGCCACCATGTCTACTCTGATCCCTGTATAAAATCTGAGGTTGCCCCAGAAATCAGGAAACGGTAGGAAAGTTTTAATATCTTCTTTTCATTTCCTCTCTCCTTCTACTTCTTCTCCTCCTCCTTTTTCTACTTCTTCTTTTTCTCTCTCCTATCTGTCTCTCTCTCACCCTCTCTCTCCCCCTATCCCTCTCTCTCTCTTCACCCTCTCTTTTTCTCTATCTCTCCCTCTTTCTTTCTCTCTGGCACATGTTCTGGTAGGACTTGAACTTTGAACCTCATACTTGGGAGTTCACTTAACCATTGTGAAACCTCCTGAATTACATGTTTTTAGTTTTTTTAGTAGTTTTTATTTATCATTTGATAAAAAATAGAGAGAACTCAAGAAGGAAGGGATTACAGAGAAGAAGAAATAAAAAGAGCCACTTGATGCACTGCTTCCAGTCCATGTAGTTGGGGGTTGGGGGTTTAAACTCTGTACCTTGTATGTTCAGCCAGGTGCACCTGGATGAGGACCTCTCAAGTTGTAGTTCCAAACAGACACTGGGCTTGAATCATCCTTTTCTCTAAAAACATGATAAACATTGTTTTGAAATCTTGGCAATATAAGTCACCCCTCTTAAAATAGAGCTTAAGAGAAATCACCACATTCTTTCTAAGAGAGTTTAATAGCATTGACCTCACAAAGATGGCAAGAATCCTGCAGGAGTCCCTGACCATTATGGCAAGTAAACTCCAAACTCCTACTCAGTGACAGTCTGGAATGTTCCCGTTGAGAGCACTTGCATGATAAAAGGATGGATAGACATGATGGGCTAGAGGAGCCCTCACTAGTCACTTTGCCATCTTTCGGGTCTAGACATTCACCATGACAATATATGAAACTTCTCCTCTGTGAGTGGTGAATGGAGGAACTTGACCTTAGAGACTTGAACCTGGGACCTCTCTCACTGTGGTGTGTGTGCTCAACCAGGTACACCACAGCCTGCCCCCTTAATTCATTTTCACAGATGACTCACTGACCCAGACCTCCAGCCCTTAACAATAGAGAAAGAGGAAGGAATGATGTCCCTCTTTCTTTTAGGAAATACTCTAGGAGACACACAGCATTCCCACCATTTCCCATCATTTCCAGCAACACCTCCTCAGTGCAGAGCAGGTTGGAGCACAAAGTCTTTACCTGACAGGCAGGCCCACTGTTAACACTGTCTCCTTAGAAACTACACCAGCCAGCAAGGTGATGACTAGCCTCAGGCTCCACCTCTATTGAATTGATGTTAGTGACAATGTAAAACTCAGTTTGTCCACTGACCAGACCAATATGTCAGGGACCCCTTAGCTTCCTGTGGCTGTGTTCTCACCATCTGAGCCACATGATGGTGAGAACATGCCCAGCCTGCCAGGGAGGCCGTACTGGAAAGCGTCAAATAAAGGGGAAATGGGTATTTACGCAACAATGAATAACTTAACACAGAAACCAGTGACAACTCTTCTCCCTTAGCTCCCCAGAATGCACATGGATTTTCAGAGTGTTGTGCTACCCATAATAATAATCTCCAGTAAGGGTAGTGGGGTAACACACCTCACAGTGTATCTTCTCCATGTGCTGATCCTGAGTTGAGCCCAGCTCCCAAGGTGCTGGGGGAAGGTTTAGTGCACTTCTTCTCTTTTTGCTTCTGTCACAACATATGAAAGAGTGAACAATAGTAGTCATCACATCTGTGAGTGATGATCTTTTAAGGCAGAAACATTTTTCTGATTTCCTCTTATTTTTAATACATGATTTAATAGTTATCTAAAAGATTAAAGACAGTAGGGGTTTAAATCCACATCAAAGTTCTGTGTTCCCACACATGGTGATCAGTGTTTTTGTGTCTGTTTCTTTGTTTCTGTTTTGTCATTTTTTAAAATTTGTATTGATAGTTAAAAGAATGTAAGATGGCAGTACATATGTAGTTCCACACCATACCCACCACCAAAAGTCTGGGTTCCCAACCATTGTGGTCAGTGTTTTTTTTTAATTTTCACTTTTATAAACAGGAGAATTTAGATCCATAGAGGTTAATTAGGAAGCACAATTTGAAAATCAAAAATAAATGACAATAAACATATGAACCACTGAATTTTAAACCCCCCTCTATTTTCAAAGCCTCAGGCACAGCTCCTCAGATTCACATTGAGCCTGGAGGCACTGGGGAGGTGAAGCTGACCTGCACATCCAGGGGCTGGTACCCAGAGCCTGAGGTGCAATGGAGGGACCTGCAAGGTCAGCGTTTGACACCAGCCTCTGAGACCAAGACAGCTGCAGGAGATGGCCTGTTTCATGTGCAAACATCTGTCACTGTAGACACCAGGTCAAGAGATGTGTCCTGTGCCATAAGGAACCCAGTCCTCAGAGAGGAGAAGGAAGCACACGTTTCTGTGGCAGGTCAGTGCCCTCCAGTGTGAGAATACTTGTCGGGCTGAGCTTCATTGATGGGAGACAGACGACCCGGGACTCATGGCTGGGTTGTATGCAGTATCTCTTTATTCATGCAGGACGCAGCACAATCTATACCAAGCTAAGCTAAACTAAAGTACTGTAAAACTCACAATGCTGTCTTTATATGTACTTGCCAAGTAGGGTGGAAACAGGATGTGACATAGAGAGGGTGGAGAGAAAAGTGACTGGTGAAAATCAGGGTATGACAAGGAGAGGGGGCAGAGCAGGCAAGAATTCTATCACTGAACCACCAATGCCCTGGAGGGAGGGTGGTGCTTGTTAAAAGAGGTTATGTAAATAGAATGAAGTGGTTATGTAAATAGAATAGTGTTAAGCAGGGGGGATTAAACTAATGAAACAGAAGGGGGTTTTAGAAGCATACCAACAATTTCCCCTTTCTTTTTAACTAATAGCCATAGTATCAGGATTGTGGGGTGAACAGAAACCTATATCATACGGGCGTTTTCAAAAGAACTGGCATAAGACATGGAAAACAAAATAGGCGAGCAGCAATAACCAATGTGATGCCAAGGGGAACGTTTTTTGCCTCAAAGGGCAAGGCCTAGCAGGCAAAAGGGCATTTCTTGCCTCTGGGAGCACTTCATGCCTCTGTGGGCATAGCCTAATAAGAAGAGGGAGTTTTTTGCCTCTGGAAACAGAGCCTGCAGGCGAGGTGACATGGTCTGTAAAGTCTCATGGCAATTGGCTGAAGTTAGTCTTTGAGAAACACCAGTAAGTCCAATGGAGGTGTCAGTCCAAAGTAGCTGACCACAGAAGAAAATGCGAAGGGATGAAACGCTGCATGTATGTCTGGATGGGGAATGTCGGCCACCAGAATTCTGTTTTTCTGTAGAGAGTGATCTTTGGAGTCTGTGAATCTGTTTCTTCAGGTCGTGCCAGGTCACCTCATTGGTTTCCGGGGGTGTGTTGTAGTCATTCCATCTTGTGGGCGATGTCAGAGAACAGGATCCAAATGGATTTCCAGGAATTCCATTTGAGTAGATGCTTTTTCATGCAAAGACTTGACAGCTGAAATTCACTTACTTGTCAAACAAAACTTGTAGCAGATTAGAAGTTTACTATAATTGATAACTCCATTATAATTCGAAGTCCTCTCTAGTATGATTTTAAGGTTGTTTAAATAGTTTAAACTCAATAAAATGTGGAAAGGTAAACAGAAGGACCACAATAGAGGCCTCAGGCATGAGAATAATTAACATAATCATTGCGCTATCTGCCCCACCCATAACTCATACAGTTTCAGGATTAAACATTTCAGATTTCTGCCAAGACGTAAAAAAGAAATCAAAGGAGGGAAAAAACAATTTTTTGGATTGTTTCTGGATGTCTCTAGAAATCATGGCTGAGTCCAGCATTTTTTTAAGTCAATGTCATACAAAAATTCAGTCATTCAAATCACTTTCTTATGAAACAGATCTCACCATGTAGCATCATGAGTCCCTGGAGGGCGTCCTAGTCCAAAAAGCTCCTCGAAATTCCGTTTAGGGTGCTTCTGACTATTCTTGCTGGATTGTTTCAGGCACCCATTTTTAAAAGTGTCTTCTCATCGAAGAAAGAATCCAATCAGGAGAGTAGAACTAATCACGTGTCTCCATTCTTGGGGACTGCCAGGGTACTGGAGAACACTCCTCAAATTATAGTAGTCCTTCTCAGTGGGAAACATGTGAGAATAAGTCCATAAAGTCCCAGTGGAAATCCCCATGCATATCCCAAGGTCTACCATCACGGTCATAAACAACCAAATTGTGGCCCAGAGCAAAATGCAGTCCTTCTCCTTGGGAAACATGGGCGAGGGAATCCAGAAAGTCCAAGGAGAAATCTCCGTGCATCTCCCAAGTTCTATGATCCCGGTCATAAGAAACCAAAGTTCCCAGTCAGGGAACCAAAGTGTGGCCCAGAGCAAAATGTTCCAGAGACAGAGTAACTGTCTCATGATGAAATAGTAGAGGCTTTGGCAAACCTCTTCATAAGTAGAAAGGCAACCCATGGCAGATGGGTAGCCAAGTTTACTTATCTGGGCGATGGGCTGGTTAGGTCCCACGTTGGTGCCAGTCCCTGTTTCAGGGCTTATGTCAGTCCCTGTTCTGGCACCATATGTCGGGCTTAGCTTCATTGACAGGAGACAGAATGACCCGGGACTCATGGATGGGTTGTATGCAGTATCTCTTTATTCATGCAGGATGCAGCGCAATCTATACCAAGCTAAGCCAAACTAAAGTAAAGTACCGTAAAACTCACAATGCTGTCTTTATATGTACTTGCCAAATAGGGTGGAAACAGGATGTGACATAGAGAGGGTGGAGAGAAAAGTGACTGGTGAAAATCAGGGTGTGACAAGGAGAGGGGGCGGAGCAGGCAAGAATTCTATCACTGAACCACCAATGCCCTGGAGGGAGGGTGGTGGTTGTTAATAGAGGTTATGTAAATAGAATGAAGTGGTTATGTAAATAGAATAGTGTTAAGCAGGGGGGATTAAACTAATGAAACAGAAGGGGGTTTTAGAAGCATACCAACAAATCCTGAGAGATCTCTGCTGATCAAGGACGGGACAGCATCCAAAACCTGAGCGTGAAGGGCCTAGAGGATAATCTACCCCACCCACTGTAGTTGTTATTGGAGAGCTTGTGGAAAATTCATCTTTTGTCTGTTTTACATTTTTTGAGACTGAAAGAATATGTCAATACTTGATTTTTTGGTAATGCTTGCATAGCTGTACAAAGTTTCATAGGATGGTTAAGTATTTTGAGTAATCTGTTTAAGTTATTTCTAAACTACTTTTACTCCTGCTGCCTGGGGAAATAGTCTATTTGAACAATTTGGTCAGTTTGACCAACCACCTCTGTGCCCTCTGGCAACTACTTACCTTCCTGACCTAGATTTTCTAGCACGTTTTGCTAACTGTCCTGCATCTCCCAGAACCTCACTGAGTCTCACTTAGCCTGTCCTGCCTATTGCTTGCTTGTCAGGCCCACATACTGCTGTGTGGAAGGTAACTGAGTAGAATGGACATTAACAAAGTCTGATTGATGAAGTTGAAAAAGGAGGGAGGAGAGTCTGATATAATAAGACTCCTAATAACATTTGCAGTATTTTATGTATTATAAGAGAAGTATAGTTACCAGTGTCCATTTATCAAGTTTTGACACTCTTCATGGAGAATACATTGACATCTGATGCATTATTGTTAAGTTTGGGATTCATTGAAACAAAGTCATTGTAAATTGTCTTTATCTCTTTCCCTTTCTAAGTATAGGGGAGCACTAGCCTCTCCAGGATTCCTGTGTTTCTGTGAATTGTAGGGAGGGAGTCTGAGTCTTAGAATCTCTGTCCTGCTCACATGCCTCCCAGGAGAAAACCCTTGGGGTTTGTTCAGGGAAGCCAGGACACTGATGTCAAGCTCAGTCTCAAGGATGATAATTCCTGTGTTTCAGATACCATGTTCCCCAGGCTCTGGCCCTGGATTGTGGGATTTGCTGTGACCCTGTGTCTCCTGGCTATTATCACAACCTTTGGTGTTCTCTTTGCACAAACTAGAAGAATTCTAGGTATGTACGAAATTGATATCAGTACTTGTCCACATGGTAAAGGTAGCTTTCACTGTAAATGTGCTTCTCAGCTCATCTTTGATGGGTGCACTGAATGCTGAAATATTTCACTCCAAACTATTGTTTTGAAGTCTAACTTTTAAGTTTACCTTCTTCTCCATAACATCCCTGCTTTGCTGGGTTGTCTCTACAATCGGATGTATATTAGAAAGAAGTATTATTTCTAGGAGCCTGTTGGTGGTGCTCCTGGTTGAGTGCACATGTTACTATGCTTAAAGACCTGGGTTAAAGTCCCTGGTCCCCAGTTGTAGGGGGAAAGCTCTGCAAGTTGAAGCAGGGCTTCAGGTGTCTCTCTGTGTCATTCCCTCTCTATCTCCCCTTCCCTCTTGATTTCTGACTGTCTCTATCCAATAAATAAATAAATATAATAAAAAATTTTAAAGGTTCATTTCAGAACCCACCTCACATCAGAAAGGGGTCTCAGGGGAAGTGTGTGTATCTCACAGCATCAATAGAGCAACTCTGGTAAGATGAACAGCAAGTCAATCAGAGCCTGAAGTCCTAATAATTAATTTTTTTCTTTATTTCAGTTTCACTCCCAACAGAATATGGTGAGTTGCATTAGATCTTGGAATCTCATTTTTATAGGTTTTTTTTAAATTTCTTTATTGGGGACTAATGGAAAATGTCACTTTTAAAATTCAAGGATAAGGACCTATATTTCATGCTTCACACACATGGATCCAGTAGAAAAGACTGCAGGGACTTTGTATGTTCTCACAGAACTATGCATCTTTGTTTTATAGAAATACAATGGGAATTGAATGGGAGCTAGTAGCTTCCCATTCCTTGCACATGTGCACAGTTCTAGAAATGCCCTGAGGAATATCTGTGTTCGGTCAGTGTGAGAAGTCTGCACAGACACTCTATAGCATTCTGCACAGTGAAGAAGTTAAAAACCAGGGGCCAGGCTATATTGCAGCAGGTTGAAAACACATAATATGAAGCACAAGGTCCTGTGAAAGGTTCCTGGTTTGAGTCCCCAGGTCCCCGCCTACAAGGGAGTCGCTTCACAAATGGTGAAACAGGTCAGCAGGTGTCTATCTTTCTCTTCCTTCTCTATTTTCTCCTCCCCTCTCAATTTCTCTGTTATGTCAAATAAAATGGGAAAAAATAAATAGGCCCCCAAGAGCAGTGGATTCACAATACAGGCACAAAACCCCAGCAAAAATGCAGCAGGCAAAAAAAAAAGTTACAAAGACCCAAGTGATCTTTATTGTCATAATCAGAAGCACCTGGAGAGCTTGTAGTAACAAGCTTACAACTGCCCAACTTTATACTGACCAGTTGTTCAGTAAAGTTGGGCCTGTGCACAGGCATTTATAGATATTTCCACATGTTGATGAAGCTGAAAAACCAGGTCCCCAGGTTGAGGAAGGCTGTGTGGTGTGGTCTTCCTGGGGTTGTTGAGATAGCTCACCTGAGTAGGCATCTGCTTTGCCATGTTCCCAGCCCAGGTTTGAACACCAGAGCAACCACGGGGGTACTAAAGCCAGGGGGGAAGCTTGGCTGCTATGCTGACTCTAATAATGAATGTGCTATATTTTATCATTGTTTCTGTTAATATGATGGATTACATTGATTGACTTGTGGATTACATTAGTATGGTGAGTGCTGAACCACCCCTGTTTCCCAGGGATGAAGCCCACTTGGTCTTGTTGAATTATTCTCTTGTTATATTATTGGATTCAATTTGACAATTTTTGTATCAGGATATAGGTTTACAGTTTCCTTTTTGTTTTTTGAGTCTTTTCCTGCTTCACATTATTTCTGGAACTTTCTATTGTGATTTCCAGACATTGAGCCCTAGAATTATAGGTTTTGTCCTTGAAATGATGACTCCTTGAAATGTCCTTGAAATGATGTCCTTGAAATGATGACTCTCCTCTGAGCAACAATCCAGTTGAATCAATGAGAACAAACTATAGCACTTTTTCCCTCTCTCTGTATTTAAATATGATTTTAATCTGTTTAGTTTTTATTATTAAATAGAAACTGAGAATAATTGAGAAAGGCAGGAAGATAGAGAGGGAGAGAGACATAAAGATACCTACAACCTTGCTTCACCACTTGTGAAGTTTTCCTGTACAGGTGGGGACCAAGGGCTTGAACCCAGGTCTTTGGGCACTGTAGTGTTTACTTAACCAGGGACTCCACCACCTGGCTCCTTTTTTACCTCTCTTTATCTCTCATTGTAACCTATTTGATTCCTTCTATTTTATAAAGTGATAGCTTGAGAGGTTTTTACCAATTACTTCTTAGTAAATTCTCTCAGATATGTTGTGGAGAATGGTTTAGTGTTCATTACTTAACTCTCTTTTTTAATTTTTATTTATTTATTTCCTTTTATTGTCCTTGTTGTTTTACTGTTGTTGTTATTTCTGACATTGTTGTTGAATATGACAGAAATAAATTGAGAGAGAAGGGAAATATAGGGGAAGAGAAAGACACCTGCAGACCTGCTTCACCTCTTGTAAAGCGACTCCCCTGCAGGAAGGAAGCCGGGGGCTTGAACCAGGATCTTTACTACAGTCCTTCTTCGCGCCACTGACGCTTAACCCACTGCGCTACTGCCTGACTCCCCATCTCTCACTTTTTTTAATAGTTATCTTTATTTATTTGATAGACAGACAGAATTTGAAAAGAAGGAGAAGATAGAGGGAGAGAGATATAGAGAGATATCCACAGCACTGATTCACCACTTAGGGAGTTTTCCCCCTGCAGATGGATGGCCAGGGGCTTGAACCCAGATCCTTGTACCTTGTAACATTTGTGCTCAAAAAACTGCTCCATGAATCAGCCCTGTTTATCTGTTTTTAATTGGGGATTTGAATAAAGAGAATCATGAGCAGTATTTATTCTTATTTGGAAGCACAAATAGTACCTGATAACTAAATTATACTAATTATTCTCAGTTAAAGGCTAGTCTTGATTTGCATATATAAATATTTAACATAAAGCTGAAATGTTACAAATTGTAGTATTTTGAGTGATAAATTGGTTGTGAAATTATGTTTTCTGCCACTGGTATGTTTAAAACATTCCTTGTAAAATTAGTGAAAATTTTCATATAAACTTGTGTTTTAATTTTTAATCAATTTAGAATACTTGGATATTCCTACACGCTTCCTACATATTTCTTTGAGATAGAAATCTGCAAACAAATATAGCCTTTCTAGCATGGGCTTTAGCTGCATTATCTGTAGACTTTTCCCCCCCACGAAATATATGTACTTCAATAACTGTCCATATGTTGGATCTTAATGCTCAACAGTGTTTATTGAGAAGTGGTTTTCTAGTAGTTTCCCACTGTATCTTTCCACATATTTATCTCCAGTCTCAGAATCTCTTTTACTATTTCCTGATTTGCTTTTGTGAATCCTTGGGAGCCTGGTGAGCCCTCACCAGTTCAGGGAAAATCTGAATGTTCTCTGTGTCCCACCACCAGGCTTCCCCTCATAACCTTGTCAGATGCTACATGTCAATCCCCAGGGTATTAATTAGCATTGATTTTACATTAGACTCATCTCTCAATAAAGAGTTCAACAAAAGCATGTACTTTAACAATGTCCTGGATCTCTATGTCTGGGCCGTGAATGCTCCTTACATGGTTCCAGAGACTCTACATTCCAGGCCTAACTAGAGTCACACAGACCCTGCTCCTGAGTCTCAGTGCTGAGTCCCTGTGGAGAACTGGAATGTATCCTCTTGGATCATCCCCCATGAGCTTCAGACAATTAGCAGAAGGGTCTGTAGGCTGACTCTGTCCTTGAAGTGATGACACTCCAGCTATTGGAGTTTACTTGGCATCTCTTAGAGCATCCAGTTGAATCTAGAAAGACAGATCCTACTTCCTCTAGTCTCAAGCCCACCTCCTCATGTTCCTTGGATCAGGGTTACCTCCTTGGGTAAGCCTGATCTAGTGAAGCTTGAATAAGTTGACCACTTTGAAAATACCCTCCTGGGGGACCAGGTGTTAGCGCAGCTGGTTATGGTGCAAAGCGGATGGACTGACTCAAAGATCCTTGTTCGAGGCCCAGGTTCACCACCTGCAGGGGGAGTTGCTTCACAAGTAGTGAAGCAGGTCTGTAGGTGTCTGTGTTTCTCCTCTTCTCTGTATTCCCCTCCTCTCTCAATTTCTGTCCTATCCAACAAAGACATAATAATAACAGTAACAAAAAGCAGCAAGGGCAACAAAAGGGAAAAATAGCCTCCAGGGGCAGTGGCTTCATAGTGCAAGCACCGAGCACCAGCAATAACCCAGGAGGCAAAAAGAAAAGAGGAAAAAAAAAAAAGAAAAGGAAAAAAAAAGTAAGGAAACAAAAAGAAAAGAAAAAATCCTACTAATATGTTGATAATTACAGATTTATCTTTTTTGTTTGTTTGTTTTTTACAGGACTTTTAGCAGAAGAAAATGGTGAGTCATACCTTTCTCTACTTATATACACAATTTTATTGAATAGTATGTTTAATGCATGAAACATATTAGCAATTTGCATAAAAATGATATTCAGGACCAGAAAGACAGCTCTCCAGGTAAGCTTCCTGCACTTCTGTGAGGGCCTCAGGTATGAACCCAGGCAGCACAGGGGTGATGCTGTCGCAAGTGAGGAAGCTTCTGTGCTCTGTGGGGTTTCCACCTCCATCTGTCACAATCTTTTTTCTCTCTCTGTCCTCGTATCTGAATAAAACATTGGTGCACTCAGTGCTGGTGCACATGGTTAAGCTCACATATTACCAAGTGAAGGGATATGGGTGGAGCTCGCACCATCCCCCCTACTCCCCACCAGCAAGGGACCCACTTCCTGAGCATCGAACCAGGTCTGCAAGTATCTTTTTTTCCTTCTCTCTGTATCTCCCCTCCTCTCCCAATTTCTTTCTGTCCTATGGAATAAGAATAAGAATAAGAATAAGAATAAGAATAAGAATAAGAATAAGAATAAGAATAAGAATAAGAATAAGAATAAGAATAAGAATAAGAATGAGAGGAATAAGCTAGAATGTATATTTTCACACATTAAAAATAAAAGATCAGGAACAGGGGTAGATAGAATAATGGTTATGCAAATAGACTGTCTGAGGCTCCAATGACCAAAGGAAAAGTTCCCCCTCACCCCCATGTCCTACCCCCCACACAGGCACAGAACCATGAATCAGAGCTAAGCAGTTCTCTGGTTAAAAATACATACATATATATTGATCACTACAACAACAATAAAAAGGCAACAAAAGGGAAATTTAATAACAATTTAAAATTTTAAAAATTTAAAAAGAAAAAAATCACTTTTCCTTTTCTTTTTGTTGTCTTTGGCACTGGGCTTGCAACCGACACCCGTGGGCTGACCTCTCTTGTTCATTGAATTTCATGCTTTTCATTCCCTGTTTTTTTTTTTTTTCCGAAAAATGTATGTTGCCCCTGGAAAGTATGCAGAATTCTCCCTAGTTCAGGGGAGATTGATTGGTCTTGGCCCCACAACAGGCACCCACTCATTATATATTTCATGTCACTGCTTCATGGACAATGAAGATCCATATAGTTAAGGATGATAGAAAAAAAAACACTCAAAGTCATTCAGCCCCCTCCTATGGTCAAGAAAAAAACAACACTAGAATATTAAATGGGCAATTTAACACAGAGCTTTAGTAATGAAAATATCTGCATGTCAATATAACTGGACTTGGGATCCTGCTGTTTCTGTTTTCCTCTCTTGTCCTATTGTCTGATAGCTTCTCTGAATTTTGTTGAATCATTACCCTAAAACTTCTCCAGCTTGCAAAGAGAACTCTATTCTGAAAGAAGAGGAAATGGACAATCACAGAGCTAAATGCCCAACTAAGAGCCATCAGGACACCAGGAAAGGCACCTGGTGCTGCTGCATTGAAATGTGGGACATAACCTGCTCCCAGTCTCGGGCTCCACTCATTTCTTGCTCGTAGCATCACTGATATTTTTAATCTATTACCCTCATTCAGAATGGGAAGATAAACCTGTGTAAAATACACTTGGAGGACTTTGTCCACCTCACTGAAGGCTGGAGGATCCTTCTAACAAACCGGGATCCCTCATATTTTGAATCCTTGACTATGCTACACATCAGTTTTATTTAACATAAAACTGAAATGTTACAAATTGTAGTATTCTGAGAGATAGATTGGTTGAGAAGTTTCGTTTTGTGTCACTGATGTGTTGAAAAAAATTCTTCATAAAATTAGTGAAAATTGTCATATAAACTTGTGTTTTAATTTTTAATCGATTTAGAATACTTGGATATTCCTACACGCTTTCTAAATATTTCTTTGAGATAGAAATCAGCAAACAAATTTAGTTTTTCTAGAATTTGCTTTACCTGCATTATGTGTACACTTTTTCCCCTATGAAATATATGTACTTCAATAACTGTCCATATATTTGGTCCTTAATGTTCAACAGTGTTTATTGAGAAGCGGTTTTCTAGTAGTTTCCCACTGTGTCTTTCCACATATTTATCTCCAGTCTCAGAATCTCTTTTACTATTTCCTGATTTACTTTTGTGAATCCTTGGGAGCCTGGTGAGCCCTCACCAGTTCAGGGAAAATCTGAATGTTCTCTGTGTCCCACCACCAGGCTTCCCCTCATAACCTTGTCAGATGCTACATGTCAATCCCCAGGGTATTAATTAGCATTGATTTTACATTAGACTCATCTCTCAATAAAGAGTTCAACAAAAGCATGTACTTTAACAATGTCCTGGATCTCTATGTCTGGGCCGTGAATGCTCCTTACATGGTTCCAGAGACTCTACATTCCAGGCCTAACTAGAGTCACACAGACCCTGCTCCTGAGTCTCAGTGCTGAGTCCCTGTGGAGAACTGGAATGTATCCTCTTGGATCATCCCCCATGAGCTTCAGACAATTAGCAGAAGGGTCTGTAGGCTGACTCTGTCCTTGAAGTGATGACACTCCAGCTATTGGAGTTTACTTGGCATCTCTTAGAGCATCCAGTTGAATCTAGAAAGACAGATCCTACTTCCTCTAGTCTCAAGCCCACCTCCTCATGTTCCTTGGATCAGGGTTACCTCCTTGGGTAAGCCTGATCTAGTGAAGCTTGAATGAGTTGACCAAGACCACTTTGAAAATACCCTCTTGGGGTGCCAGGTGTTAGCACAGCTGGTTATGCACACATGGTGCAAAGAGGAAGGACTGACTCAAGGATCTTTGTTCAAGCCCCAGGTTTACCACCTGCAGGAGGAGTCACTTCACAAGTGGTTAAGCAGGTCTTCAGGTGTCTGTCTTTCTCCTCCTTTCTGTATTCCTCTCTTCTATCAATTTCTCTCTGTCCTATCCAACAATGACATAATAATAACAGTAACAAAAAGCAACAATGGCAACAAAAGGGAAAATAGCCTCCAGGGGCAGTGGCTTCATAGTGCAAGCACCAAATCCTGGCAATAAGCTTGGAATAAAAAAAGAAAGAAAAAAAAAGAAAGAAAGAAAAGATAAATAAAAAAATAAAAGAATTGAAAAGAGAATAAAAATTCTCTCCTCATATGTTGATAATTGCAGATTTATCTTTATTATTTTTCTTTTTTACAGGACTATTGGTGGATGCAAATGGTGAGTCATGCCTCTTCCTACGTAAATGCACAATTTTATTTAATAGTATGTTAATGCATTAAATATATTAGCAATTTGCATAAAATGATATTCAGGACCAGAGAGACAGCTCTCCAGGTAAGCTTCCTGTACTGCTCTTATAGACTAAGTTCTGAGCCCAGGCAGCACAGAGGTTATGCTGTGGCAAGTGAGGAATCTTCTGTGCTCTGTGGGGTTTCCACCTCTATCTCTGGCACTCCTCTTGCTCTCTCTGTCCTTGTATCTGAATGAAACATTGGCGGGCTGCGTGCTGGCACACACAGTTAAGCCACATATTATCAAGTACAGTGACATGGGTTGGAGCCCGTGCCATTCCCCTACTCCCCACCAGCAAGGGACCCACTCAAGAGCATCGAAACAGTTCTGCAAGTATTTTTTTGTCCTTCTCTCTGTATCTCCCCGCCTCTCTCAATTTCTTCCTGTCTGTCCTGTGGAATAAGAATAAGAGTAAGAGTAAGAGTAAGAGTAAGAGTAAGAGTAAGAGTAAGAGTAAGAATAAGCTAGTGCCGGGCTAGTATGAGAGTGCCTCTTCCCGGGCATGTATTCTCTGGGTTGGAGAGAACTCAACCTGAGCCAGCCTGGGCTGCTACTCACTCAGTGACCTGAGAGAGATGAGGCAGGAATATACTCATGACGGTGAGGCAATGCAATATATTTATTAATCACAAAGGTAAGGCTTTTAAAGGTCAGACCCAGAAGTGGCAAGTTGAAAACAGAAATGGTTAGTAAAGGGGTGGAGAAAGGCAAAGGGAGCTGGAAAGGTAAGAACTCACTTAGCAACTGCTGTGAGTATTTTAACTGGTAGGATTAATAATCCCCTGCAGGTAGGGAAGATCTTAATGGTAGAAAGAAGATAGATCAAAGGAATGGAATGGGTGGGAATCTTTCAGGTAAAACACTAATTATGTAGATATTCCATAGTATCAGGAATGCAGGGTGTAGCAGGGGAAGCTGGCTTAATGTTTTAAGGAATGTACAGCTCCCCACATTATCCTGACATCTACCCCTTTCTTTTTATCTAATGGCTATAGTATCAGGAATGTGGGGTGCTTTTTGAGGCAAGGAGTCTGATAAGACAGAGCAAAACTTTGGTTACTCCTGCCCATCCTTTCTCAACCTCTCTGTAGAGAGAGAGACTGACAGGGTAGACGAACTTCTCAGGTTGACCCCTGCTAAGCTCAACCTCATCCTCACAATATCCTGACATCTATCTCTTTCTTTTTATCTAATGGCCATAGTTAAATGGGTCAATGTCTGTAAAAGACTCCATTTCTGTCAGGTGAACAGCAATGTAGGGGTGAACAGAAATGTTTTGGGCAGAAAACTGAATGATATCATGCAGGCATTTTTAAAAGAACTGGAATAAGACAGGGAGCGAGTGATAAGTAAGAGTAGCAAGGGCCAAAATGAGGCTGAGAGAAGGCCTGGTGGCCTGAGAGGGGGTGCTGCCTGATGGGTAGACTGGGGCACTGCCTGATAGGCAGAGGAGCAAGAGGGGTGATCTGGCATTGCAGAGTCCCAAGACAGTTGGCTACGAAGTCCATGGACTGCTACAGTCAGTCCTAGAGAAGTCCAGCAGTGTAAAGGGAGTGTCCAAGAGCTCCACCAAGTCAGATAGAAGTGTGAGTCCAATGCCAGCGACCAGGGGTAGAAACACCACACATTTTATCTTGATGGGGAAGGACAGCCACTGGAATTTTGCTTTTCTGTAGAGAGTGAGTTGAAACTGCCAAAGGTGACAGGTGAAGCAAAAGCAGGAAGGGAAGACAGTGATGGTCAAGAGAAGGGCAATAGGAAAATTTTGTCCTTGAACTCTGTGAATCAGGTTCTTCAGATTGTGCCAGGTGACATCATGGATTTCGGGGGGCATTATATTCATGCCGTCTTGTTGGCGATGATAGAGGGTAGGAGTCCATATGGTTTCGGGGATTCCATATCAGCAATTGATTCTTCATGTGAAAGCTTGACATAGCTGTAATCAATTACTTGATTACATGAGAAGAGAAAAACTTTTGTTACAAAGACATATCATGTCAAACACAAATTTAGGTCTGTACTGTCTTAGTTGAACCATTTTTACTCATACAGTTTTCAAGACTAAACGTTTAACATTTATGCAAAGATTTTTTTTAAACTTAAAATTTTTAGACTGTTTCTGGATATCTCCAGAGACCTCTGCCACGTCCAGTGTTTCCATATAAGGTCAATTAAGTTTCAGAGTACTCTGAGCAAAATGGGTCATATGTAATATTTTCAGTCATTTAAATTGCTCTTTTACAAAACACAACTGGAAGCAGAGGGGGCAGACAGCAAGATTAAGATATTCAGAGAGAATGAGGGGGGAGAGAGAAGAGGTAGGGAGGTTTTGTTTTGGGGCTCTGTGAACCAGGTTTTTCAGATCCTGCCATATTGCATTGTGTTCTGGAGGGTGGCCTGCACCTAATCCTCCTGCAGTGTTTATTTTTCTTCAGGGATAGCAACACCATCTTGCAGGCATTACCGGACTTGGTGGGCAGGAAGCCAGCCAGGTTTTGAATAATCCTGAGGAAACACCCATGCAAAACCCCTCCCCATGGTTAATAGGGGGTCATGTTCTTTCCTAATTTTATCAAGTGGGTCTTTCCATTTGACCTTCATAGCTGGGAGAGTGGATGGTGTTTGCCAATGAAGAATAATAGGAAGTTGGTCCGAGTTTCTGTAAATATTAAAGAGGTTTAATGTAGTTAAGGCCAGCTGGATATTGGAGGAGTATATTCCCCCCTTTTCTTTATTTAATTGAGCCTTAAATGTTTGATGGGCCCTGTCAACAATGCCTTGTCCCTGAGGGTTATAGGGAATTCCTGTAGTTTGAGTAGTGTTCCAGAGGGAACAAATCTTTAAATTGTTTACTGGTAAAAATCAGGGCCATTGTCAGTTTTAAGTTGAAGTTTTATGCCCATTACAACAAAACAGGAGAGCATATGGCTTATGAGCTTTTTTGAGCTTTCTCCTCTCTGAGCTGTAGCCCACATGAACTTAAAGAAGCTATCAATTGAGACAAACACATATTTTTATTTGCCAAAGTTGGGTAAGTGCGTGACATAAATTTGCCAAAGAGCATTGGCTTTTAGGCCACAGGGGTTAACCCCAAGAGTTTGAACAGCATATGTCTTGATTAGACCTGCACAGGTGGAGCAGGTGGCAAGAATGTGCTTTAGTTTAGATGGGGGCATTAGGGAATCAGACCGTAAGACCCTTAAGGTTGACATGGGTCAGGGAATGGAAGTCAGCAGGATCAGAGGCAGAAGTTAAGAAAATTCCTGTGGAGGCAAGGTGGTCTACTGCAGCATTGCCTTCAGACAGGAGGCCAGGGACAGGACTGTCAGAGCAGAGATGTTGGATGTATAGTGATTGGGTGCAAGAGCAGAGGATAGAGGCAATTTGTATGAAGAGAGGGGAGAGTCGGTTGTTATCCAGTTTAACATAAGAGTGGGCGAGCCAAGGGAGGAGGTTGACGGTGTAGATACTGTCAGAAAATAGATTATAGGGTCCAGGAACAGCCTTTAAAGCTAGAAAAACAGTGTAGAGTTCTTTATACTGTGGGAGTGGGTGGGGAGTTCAGTGAAAAGAGGTGTGGGGCGTGATTTATCTGGGTAATATATTCGGACAGCAGCTCCTTTCTTGCCACCATCTGTGAAAATTGTGGGGGCAGAAGAATAGGAATGCAGGAGGAAAGTCTAGGCACCAATAAAGGCAACAGGGGCAGCAAAGCTACCCATTTTGGGTAGGGTAATGATTATCTAGTTGTTCTGAGAACCCAATTAAGCTTATAGGAAAGTGGGAATGATGACATAGGAGTCATTTTGTAAATGACAGGGAAAAAGGTATGACAATGGTGTCTGGTTCTCTCCCAGAAACCTTCGTGGACCTGTCTCTGTCCTGATGGACCATGTACACCAGGGAATCTATTTCAGTAAGAGGGTGAGGGGCTCCACCTATAGTGGTGTGAAGCCACTTAAGCACACCATGGCTCTGGTAGAGAGCCCCAACAAGTGTCGGGGAAGAGTTGACGATTAAGAGGTTTACAGGGCGGGGGGGAGAACCTTGCTAGACACATGTCTTGGAGTGCTCAATTAATCTTATCTAGGGCTAAGGAAGCTGTGGGGGTTACTGTAGGTTTGGAAGATAGACATTTGTCTCCCTTTAATAAATAAAACAATGGCTGAAGGGTACTAGAGGAAAGATTCAGCCACAGCCTGAGCCAATTAAGGTTACCAAGGAAACTCTGTAGAGAGGCAAGAATGAGGTCAGAAAAGAACACAATACAGGGCTTTAGGAGGTTAACCTGGGTCAGAGAAAGCTTAGAGCCTAAGAAGGTTATTTGAGGAACTAGTTTTACCTTTTCAGGGGCTATACTGAGGCCAGCCTGCTTTAAGGCGGGGATGATAAGGTCACACAGGGCTGACAGATCTCTGTCTGGTTTATCTCATATTAAAGTATCATCTACGTAATGGTAAATACTAAGACCTTCATGAATATATGGAATAATGGCAGCTTTAACGGCTTCTAGGCATATGGTGGGACTGTTGGCCATCCTCTGGGGAAGTACCGTCCATTCATAGTGGTCTTCTGGCCCCAAGTTATTGATAGACAGGACAGAGAATGCAAAGTATTTGGAATCACACGGATGGAGGGGAATGGAGAAGAATCAGTCCTGTAAGTCTATAGCAACAATGGGGACCCCTGAAGGGATGGCAGAGACAAGAGGCAAGCCTCTCAGAGGAGAGCCCAAAACCTGCATGGTTTTAATTGCTCTGAGCTCCTGGAGAAACCGCCACTTGCCAGAGCACTTTTTGATTACAAAAACAGGGGTGTTCCATGGACTGCAGGAATGTCAGGTGTAACTGAGAGATAATTGTTCCTGGACAAGGTCTTTTAGACTTTTTAATTTTTTCCTGGGTAAGGGCCACTGCTCCACACAGACAGGCATATTAGAAAGCCAGTCGAGGCAGGGAGTTTTATAACGAGCAGTGGATAAAAGAATTGGGGTTGTTGCCTAGGTAACTGCCAGGAGGGACAAGTCTCTATCTCATTGGTATTAAAGTGGCAATATGCTGTGAGATCGCTAGGGGGGTTACAAAATCAGAGTGACCCTGTGGATGCACAGTATGAGAGGAAATGACAGCATCAAAAGCTTCCAACAAATCCCTTCCCAGCAGGTTGGTACTGGACTCCAGCACGAGGGGACGGATGCATCCTTTAACACCATCAGAATTTTCACAGACATAAGATTCTCTTGTTATGAAAGCCTGGGAACACCCTCCCACACTAGCAAGGTACGGGCTAGGGAGGCAGGGCCAGGTAGGCAGCACTTCCGATCATTTCAAAACAGTCCTATCAGGTCCTGTGTCAATCAAACACTTAAAGGAGAAACCATCAATTTTAATAGTAATCATAGGATGGCTCTTTTCCAAGACAGGGGTGGTCCATAAAGCACAAGTGCTGTGTCTGGGGTTCCTTTTGGACGCTGGACAGAGAGCTGTCCTGCTTCCGGTAACAGCAGCAGGTGGCTACCATTTTTGTGAAACTTAGACCAACAATATTTCCTTGAATGAAAACCTTTCTGGCATCTAGGACAAGGTGTTCAGGGCTTATGGGAATCTCTGGTCAGATTCAGCCGACCAGGAACAGTAGTACCTGGAGAGGAGGCTAGGATTGAGAAAAGAAAGAAGACAGTGCAATGGGATCGGGAAGGCCCCAGTACATTAACTGAATGCCTGGATTTATTTTTCTCAAAACCTTTTATAGCACTTACAGCATGCATCTAGCAACTTTGTAAATTTTTCAAGGCATAAAACAAGGTACAGAACAAGATACAGTAGGAATAAAAGTACATGCAGTTATGGGTGTGAAAGTATATAACTAACTATTTTTTCCAGGGAGTTTGCAAAACCTTTATCATTTTCCCATGGAGTCTGTAAAGTCTTTCGCTTTTTCTCAGCTTTCTCTAATCATTCTAAGAGAAAGGTCAGCGGCTTGCAGAAGGCCTAATTTACCAGCCTTTTGCTCACAGGCCCAGGGGGCTGTGCCTTTCAAGGGCCTGATACTCCCGACAGAATCCAACGAGGGACGGAAGTTATGCCTAGGATTGGGGCACTCATTCCACCAATGGCCAGAACTGCTGCACTTAAAACAGTCCCCTTTTTTCTTCTCTAAAGTGGCAGCAAAGGCTTGTGCCATGGCTAAAGCTGGTAGGTTTTAGAATTTATCTCTTGAGTTGCCACAATCCATCTTTCAAGATGTTAATTTTTAATTCTGCGGCATGGTTGATGGAAATCAGGAAGCATCTCATCCCAGACTATAGAGTTCAGGAGAAGGAAGCAGGCATCAGGATCAGCAATCTTTCTCTCAGGAGTTGGGCGGTAGTGCAGTGGGTTAAGCTCACGTGGTGCAAAGCACAAGGATCCTGGTTCGAGTTGCCTCACAGATGGTAAAGCAGGTCTTCAGGTGTCTATCTTTCTTTCCCCCTCTCTGTTTTTCCCCTCCTCGCTCCATTTCTCTCTGTCCTATTTAACAATGATGACATGATCAACAACAACAATAACTACAATAATAAAGAAAGGGCAACTAAAGGGAATAAATAAATAAATAAATATTTTTTAAAAAGGAATCTTTCCAAACCTGATTGGACCCTGGTAATAAATTTAGCTAGGGATTCATCACATTATTGGTTAAGGGAGAAAATGGGAGCTGAGGCCACTTCTATGGAGGTGGGGGGTGTTAACTGCTCCCACGTTTGTAATGCACAGAGACATACCTGATCAAAATAGCTGGGGGGATATTTCGCTTCCTACTGCTGGAGACCTGTCTCCCAACATCCTATTCCAAAAAGAGTCAAAATCCCAGTTAGGCTGGTTCTAACTGTTCCTGCAGGATTTCTGTAGGCATTCATCCCTGAAAAATGCTTCCCATTAAAGGAAAAGTGGGCCCAGAAGCATAGCGCGAGCTATGTCTCTCCAGTCATGGGGGTGTTAAGGTTTGGAGAAGGCTTTATAAAATAGATCTGGTCCATGAAGCATGAACTTCACCCTCTTTAACCACCTGATGAAGTTCCTTAAGATCTGTGGAGGAATACGGGTAGCACGCTGAGGTCTCTGTCTATTGGGGGTAACATTTACCTGGAATGTGTGGACTTGCTCTGGAGGAAAAGTTCTGTCACAAAGCCAGCAATGGTATTCTGTGTCCAATAGCAGCGTAGCAGTAGGGGGTGGAGCCAAGGTAGGAGGAGCTTCAGAAGCTGTGAGGGCAGCCAGAGATGTGTCTGCCAAAATGGGAGCCACAGGGCAAAGTGCAGAGAGTTTACTGTGGGTTAGGATCGGGGCAGGAGGAGGGACAGGATCGGGAGGTTTTACATTCTCTAGAAGACATGTAAGGTGCTGGGCAAGCAGAATGACCTTCTCCTTTAATCTTGGATCACAGCCTCAAAGTCCCTTAGACTGGAGCCGTTTTCCAAGGTAGAGTTGTGAGCCAGGGAAGTCTTTGATGGAACTTCCTTGGTCTTTCTGGGAGGGGGGTCCTGCATATCTCCTGAAAGCTGCAATGATGGTCAAGAGGAACCAAGGTGTGGCCCAGAGCAAATGTCCCAGAGACAGAGAACCTGTATAGCAAAAAAGGAGTAGAGGATTTGGAAATCCTCTTGATAAGGAAGAAGGTTGCCCATGACAGAGGGGTCTCATAAAAATAAGAATAGGGAGAAAAAGAACATCAGTGCCTTCATTAAACATGAGGCTCCAGAGAGTCAAGTGGCTGTATATTTATCTGGGCTGGGGCATCTTCGTATGTCTGCTACTTGTGTGGAGCTGTGGCGGGGGAGGGGGGTAAGTCCTGTCATGCTGCGACAGAAGAGAGAGAGAGGAGATCCAGAGCAGAGAAGGAACACAGTTCTTTATTCGCGCAGACACCTCAGAGTTGGGTGAGAGCACAGTGGTTCGGGCCACGTGGAGATAGCCAAAGTGACCGCCTCATGCAGCAACCTTTGCTGCGTCTAATCACCGAAGTGAAAGGCTGGCAAAAAAGTGAGGGGCAGAAGAAGAAAGGCTTTACAGGGCAAAAACCGGGAGTGATGAGCCGGGACAGGATTGGTTGGGAAAGACACTCCGAGAATGTCCCAACTCTCACGGGAACTTGCAATAGCCTGAGGGGACAACATGGCAGATGTGACTGCATCTGCACAATTTCCCATCAAGGTCCCACTTTCAGGCACCAGACACTGGGGTAGCTAGCGTGGGGATGCCTTTTCCTGCATGTGTACCCTCTGGGTTGGAAAGAACTCAACCAGAACCAGCCTGGGCTGCTCCTCACTCAGCAACTCAAGGGAGATAGATGACTCAGGAACCAAACATGTGGTAGCAAGAAAATACAGTATCTTTATTGATCAGAGAGTGAAGGCTTTTATAGCTCAGAGCTGGAAGTAGCAAGTCGGAAACAGAAATAGCTAGGAAAGGCACAGAGAAAAGCAAAAGGGGGTAGGGAAGGTAGAAACTTCCTTAGCAACTATTGCAAGGGTTTTAACTGGTGGGATTAACACTGCCTTGGAGGCAGGGAGGGTAGAAAGAAGATAGATCAAAGGAATGGAATGGGTGAGGATCTTTCAGGCAAAACAATGATTATGTAGATAGGCCATAGTATCAGGAATGCAGGGTGAAACAGTGGGAGGTGGCTTAAGGTTATAAGGAATGTGAGACTACTCAAAATATCCCATCAAGCTAGAATGTGTACTTTCACACATTAAAAGATAAAACAGCGTTGACTGGGCTAGATAGCATAATGATTATGCAAAGAGATTATCTGAGGCTCCAAAGACTCAAGCTCAAACTCCCCCACCCACACAGAGCCATGAATCAGAACTAGCAGTTCTCTGGTTAAAAAAAAATCACTACAACAATTTAAAAAGGCAAAAATAGGGAAATTAATAATAATAAAATTTTTTTTTAAAAAACCACTTTTCCTTATCTTTCTGTTTTCTTTGGCAATGTGCTTGCAACTCCCACTATATTGGGCTGACCTCTCTTGTTCATTGAATTTCATGCTTTTCATTCCCTGTTTTTTTGTTTGTTTGTTTGTTTTTTCCGAAAAACCTATGTTGCCCTTGGAAAGTCTGCAGAACTCTCACTAGATGACAAGAGATTGGTTGGTCTTGGCACCACAAGCAGGCACCCACTCATTATATATTTCATGTCACTCTTTCATGAACAATGAGGATCCATACATTAAGGATGACAGAAAAAAAAAAACATTCAGAGTCACCCTGCCCTCTCCTATGGTCAAGAAAAAAAATTCTAGAATATTAAATGGGAAATTTAATGCAGAGCTTTAGTAATAAAAATATCTGCACAAATAAAGGCATGTCAATATAACTGGACTTGGGATCCTGCTGTTTCTGTTTTCCTCAATTGTCCTATCTTCTGAGAGCTTCTCTGAATTTTGTTGGATCATTAGTTTCCCTAAAACTACTCCAGCTTGCAAACAGAACTTTAATACTGAAAGAAGAGGAACTGGACAATCACAGAGCTAAATGCCCAACTAAGAGCCATCAGGACACCAGGAAAGGCACCTGGTGCTGCTGCATTGAAATGTGGGACATAGGAGGTGGAGCTACGAGCAGCAGATTGCTTTCTCTCCTCTCCTCTCCTCTCCTCTCCCGGATCAACTAGGAATACCAAAGGAGACCACCCGGACCGAAACAAGACAGGACTAGAATGACCACAGAAACCCAGTAAATCACCCGTGAGTACAAACACGCGTGGCTGGTGACAGAGAGGAGAGAGGGGCCTAAGGAGAGATTAAGTGACTGCTAACAGTTCGACAGTTTGTCAGTGGAGACACCACCTTCAGTCTGCTCCACCGACAAGGGGACAGCTGAAGGGAGGAAAGGACTCCCCAGAGACTCACCAAGTGCAACTCTGAGTCTCCATTGCTACTACCCTCAGAATCTGGAGCAGCAACAGGGAGGGACACCAGGGTACAGAGATCTAACCGGGAAACTCAGAAGACCTATACCTCGGTGGCATAGCTGAGGGGCTGTGAAAGTCTCTTTGCATAACCACTGGATTATCTCTGCCACACCCTGCTTTATCTCTTGGTCAGGAGTCAGTGATTAAGCTAAGAAGCCTATTGATAGTTTAAAAGCCCTCAGGCTCCCATAGCCTACAGGGGAAAAGAAAAAGGCTTTTACACCACTGAACTCCAACTCAGGGATTGAAAAAACTGTTAACTTATTTAAAATGGTTAAAACAACAAGAAAAAATATTGGAGACTCGAACCAGGACAAGAGTCCAGCTAAAAGTCCTCCAGAGGGTGAAGCACAAAACAACGAGTTCAACATCCAAACATTAGCTAAGGAAATAATAACAGGAGTGAGTAAAGAATTTGAAAAAATTGTAATCAGAAATGCAGGAACAACAAATGAGAATATGGAAGAAAATTCTAATTATCTCATGGTTATTAGAGAGCTGAAAGCTGAAATCGCTGAGCTAAGAAGGCAACTAGCTGAACAAGCTAAAACAGTATCACAGCAGGGCAACAAAATAGATGAACTCCAGAAAGCAGTAGAGGGCAGAGAGAATAGAATCAATGAGGCTGAAGACAGAATTAGCAAGATTGAGGATGAATTAGAGACAACTAAAAAAGAAGTAAGAGATCTCAAAAAGAGATTAAGAGATGCTGAAAACAACAACAGAGTCCTATGGGATGACTTCAAAAGAAACAATATACGCATTATTGGCTTACCAGAGGAAGAAAGAGAAGGGGAGGAAGAAAGCGTTCTCCAGGCCATAATAGCTGAAAATTTCTCTAGTCTAGACAACACCAAAGACATAAAGATTCAAGAAGCCCAGAGGGTCCCAAACAGAATTAACCCAGACCTAAAGACACCAAGACATGTCATACTTAGAATGGAAAGGAATAAGGATAAAGAAAGGATCCTCAAGGCTGCAAGAGAAAAACAAAGAGTCACCTACAAAGGAAAACCCATAAGATTAGCAGCAGACTTCTCCATACAAACACTACAGGCCAGAAGAGAATGGCAAGATATCTATCGAGTGCTCAATGAGAAAGGCTTTCAGCCAAGAATACTATATCCTGCTAGATTGTCATTCAGACTAGATGGAAGCATCAAAACCTTCTCAGACAAGCAACAGTTGAAGGAAGCAACCATCACCAAGCCTGCCCTGAAAGAAGTTCTGAAAGGTCTCCTATAAACAGTCAGACCACCACAAATAAGACATATATCAAAACACTCTAAAACTCTACAAGAATGGCGTTAAAATATCTTCAATCTTTGATATCAATAAATGTCAATGGCCTGAATTCACCTATTAAAAGACACAGAGTAGGAAGATGGATCAGAAAACACAACCCAACAATATGTTGTCTACAGGAAACTCACCTAACTCAACAAGACAAACACAGACTTAAAGTGAAAGGATGGAAAACTATCATTCAAGCCAATGGCCCACAAAAAAAGGGCAGGAACAGCTATTCTCATATCTGACATGATAGACTTTAAAATAGATAAGATTAAAAAAGATAGGAATGGACACTACTTAATGCTCAGAGGATCAGTCAATTAATATCTATGCACCCAATGAGAAGCCATCTAAATACATCAAACTTCTACTGAAAGAACTACAACAATATATTAACAGTAACACAATCATAGTAGGGGACTTCAACACCCCACTATCTCAACTTGACAGATCATCCAGGCAGAAAATCAGTAAAGACATAAGGGAGCTAAATGAAGAGATAGATAAACTAGAACTATTGGACATTTTCAGAGTCATTCATCCCAAGAAACTGGAATACACATTTTACTCAAATCCACATGGATCATTCTCAAGGATAGACCACACGTTAGGCCACAAAGACAGCATCAGCCTATTCAAGAGCACTGAAATCATCCCAAGCATCTTCTCAGACCACAGTGGAATTAAACTAACATTTAACAATCAACAAAAGATTAGTAACAGAGCCAAAATGTGGAAGCTCAACAGTACACTTCTTAACAACTTCTGGGTCAAAGAGGAAATCAAGGAAGAAATCAAAATGTTTTGAGAGTTCAATGAAAATGAAGACACAAGCTATCAAAATATTTGGGACACAGCTAAAGCAGTCCTAAGAGGGAAGTTCATAGCTATACAAGCACACATTAGGAAACAAGAAAAGGCACAAATAAACAACCTGATTGCACATCTCAAAGACCTAGAAGAAGAACAACAAAGGAATCCTAAAGCAACCAGAAGGACAGAAATTACTAAAGTTAGGGCAGAAATAAATAACATTGAGAATAGGAAAACCATACAAAAGATCAATGAAAGTAAATGTTGGTTCTTCGAAAGAGTAAACAAAATCGACAAACCTTTGGCCAGACTCACAAAACAAAAAAGGGAGAAGACCCAAATAAATCGGATAGTAAATGAAAGAGGAGAAATCACAACAGACACTGCAGAAATTCAACATATCATGCGAGGCTTCTATGAACAACTATATGCCACCAAGCTAGAGAACCTGGAAGAAATGAATGATTTCCTAAATACCTACCAACTTCCAAAACTAAGTAAAGAGGAAGTGGATAACATGAACAGGCCCATCACAGCTAATGAAATTGAAACAGTTATCAAAAATCTTCCCAAAAATAAAAGTCCTGGACCAGATGGTTTTACAAATGAATTCTACAAAACTTTCAAAGAAGAACTAATACCTCTACTTTTAAAAGTCTTCCAGAAGATTGAAGACACTGGAATACTCCCTGCCAGCTTCTATGAAGCCAACATCACCCTGATACCAAAAGCAGACAGGGACACAACCAAAAAAGAAAACTACAGACCAATATCTCTGATGAACATAGATGCAAAAATATTGAACAAAATTCTAGCCAACCGGATACAGCAGTATATCAAAAAAATTGTTAATCATGACCAAGTGGGGTTTATCCCAGGCATGCAAGGTTGGTTTAATATACGTAAGTCAATCAATGTGATCCACCACATCAACAAAAGCAAGACCAAAAACCACATGGTCATATCAATAGATGCAGAGAAAGCCTTTGACAAAATACAACATCCCTTTATGATCAAAACACTACAAAAAATAGGAATAGATGGAAAATTCCTGAAGATAGTGGAGTCTATATATAGCAAACCTACAGCCAACATCATACTCAATGGTGAAAAATTGGAAGCATTTCCCCTCAGATCAGGTACTAGACAGGGCTGCCCACTATCACCATTACTATTCAACATAGTGTTGGAAGTTCTTGCCATAGCAATCAGGCAGGAGCAAGGAATTAAAGGCATACAGATTGGAAGAGAAGAAGTCAAACTCTCCTTATTTGCAGATGACATGATAGTATACATGGAAAAACCTAAGGAATCCAGCAAGAAGCTTTTGGAAATCATCAGGCAATACAGTAATGTGTCAGGCTATAAAATTAACATTCAAAAGTCAGTGGCATTCCTCTATGCAAACACTAAGTTAGAAGAAATTGAAATCCAGAAATCAGTTCCTTTTTCTATAGCAACAAAAACTATAAAATATCTAGGAATAAACCTAACCAAAGAAGTTAAAGACTTGTATACTGAAAATTATGAGTCACTACTCAAAGAAATTGAAAAAGACACAAAGAAGTGGAAAGATATTCCATGTTCATGGGTTGGAAGAATTAACATCATCAAAATGAATATATTACCCAGAGCCATCTACAAATTTAATGCTATCCCCATCAAAATCCCAAGCACATTTTTTAGGAGAATAGAAAAAATGCTACAAATGTTTATCTGGAACCAGAAAAGACCTAGAATTGCCAAAACAATCTTGAGAAAAAAGAACAGAACCGGAGGCATCACACTGCCAGATCTCAAACTGTATTATAGGGCCATTGTCATCAAAACTGCTTGGTACTGGAACATGAACAGACACACTGACCAGTGGAATAGAATTGAGAGCCCAGA
Organism: Erinaceus europaeus; assembly: GCF_950295315.1. NCBI lineage: Eukaryota > Metazoa > Chordata > Mammalia > Eulipotyphla > Erinaceidae > Erinaceus > Erinaceus europaeus. Next base: position 19,686,266 of record NC_080170.1, read on the forward strand.
AATGAGGCCCCACACCTATGGACATCTAATCTTTGACAAAGGGGCCCAGACTATTATATGGGGGAAGCAGAGTCTCTTCAACAAATGGTGTTGGAAACAATGGGTTGAAACATGCAGAAGAATGAAACTGAATCACTGTATTTCACCAAATACAAAAGTAAATTCCAAGTGGATCAAGGACTTGGATGTTAGACCAGAAACTATCAGATACTTAGAGGAAAATATTGGAAGAACTTTTTTCCGCATAAATTTTAAAGACATTTTCAATGAAACGAATCCAATTACAAGGAAGACTAAGGCAAGTATAAACCTATGGGACTACATCAAATTAAAAAGCTTCTTCACAGCAAAAGAAACCACTACCCAAATCAAGAGACCCCTCACAGAATGGGAGAAGATCTTTACATGCCATACATCAGATAAGAGTTTAATAACCAACATATATAAAGAGCTTGCCAGACTCAACAACAAGACAACAAATAACCCCATCCAAAAATGGGGGGAGGACTTGGACAGAATATTCACCACTGAAGAGATCCAAAAGGCCGAGAAACACATGAAAAAATGCTCCAAGTCTCTGATTGTCAGAGAAATGCAAATCAAGACAACAATGAGATATCACTTCACTCCTGTGAGAATGTCATACATCAGAAAAGGTAACAGCAGCAAATGCTGGAAAGGGTGTGGGGTCAAAGGAACCCTCCTGCACTGCTGGTGGGAATGTCAATTGGTCCAACCTCTGTGGAGAACAGTCTGGAGAACTCTTAGAAGGCTAGAAATGGACCTACCCTATGACCCTGCAATTCCCCTCCTGGGGATATATCCTAAGGAACCCAAAACAGCCATCCAAAAAGATCTGTGTACACGTATGTTCTTGGCAGCACAATTTGTAATAGCCAAAACCTGGAAGCAACCCAGGTGTCCAACAACAGATGAGTGGCTGAGCAAGTTGTGGTATATATACACAATGGAATACTACTCAGCTGTAAAAAATGGTGACTTCACCGTTTTCAGCCGATCTTGGATGGACCTTGAAAAAATCGTGTTGAGTGAAATAAGTCAGAAACACAAGGATGAATACGGGATGATCTCACTCTCAGGCCAAAGTTGAAAAACAAGATTAGAAAAGAAAACACAAGTCGAAGCTGAAATGGAATTGGAGTATTACACCAAAGTAAAAGACTCTGGGGTGGGTGGGTGGGTGGGTGGGGAGAATACAGGTCCATGAAAAATGATGAATGAAATAGTGGGGGTTGTATTGTTAAATGGGAATCTGGGGAAAAAAAAAAAAAAGATATGTGGGACATAACCTGCTCCCAGTCACGGGCTCCACTGATTTCTTGCTCATAGCATCACTGATTTTTTAATCTATTACCCTCATTCAGAATTTGAAGTGAAACCTGTGTAAAATACACTTGGAGGGCTTTGTCCACGTCACTGAAGACTGGAGGATCCTTCTAACAATCGAGGATCCCTCATATTTTGAATCGCTGACTATGCTACACATCAGTTTCCAAGGATCTCCTTAGATATGTATTATCTTAAATTTAAACACTCTATAAAGTATTTCAAGGGAAGCACTCTCTTTCTGTGCCCAGGATGTATTCTTGGTGTATTCAGCATTTGATGATAATTGTCAGTTACTCCTGATTCTTTAATCACTATACACACACACACACACACACACACACACACACACACACACACACACACACACACTTTCTAAATAAAATCTTACTGGCCCTGCTCCAGATACTTGGAAAACATACACTGTAAATAACATTGAATGTATTGTCTCTCTATTTTTTTTCAACTTCTGTGTTACTTATTGAAGGTGTCTTGATTTATAGAGGTGGTGTCAGGAGGGTACACTCCATGATATACCCAATAAAGTTGTCAGCACATCTCAGACTTACCTGACCCACATTATTTCTGGAACTCCCTATAGAGAGCACCAGACACCAGCAGAAGTACCTGCAGGAGTATACTCTTCCCTTAAGGTGATGACTTTCCATTGAGTTTATTGGGATGTTCTAAGAAGCCATCAGCTGAATCTGTGAGAATGAAATCGTCTCTCTTCAGTGACATCCCTCATTGACATATACTTGGTTCATAGTTTATTAAGTGGTAACTTCAAATATTCTACTCAAGACTAATTTTTATAAATTCTGTCAGATAAACCTTTGTAATAATAGCTTTGCATTCATTATTTACTTTTTTTTTACAGTGGAATTGAATGAAGACATTCGTGAGTAGTATTTATTGTCACTCTAAAGGCACAAATAGAGAAAAGTGCACTTGGTTAACTAAAGTATTTTCATTATTCAATACATCGTGTAAGATCTGTCTTTGAATTTTGCACATAAATATTTTTTAAAAACTGAAATGTTGTATAAATTGACTATTTTGAATTATATTTTATCTGGGCATTTTTTTGGTTTAATAGTAACACTATGGTATGTTGGAAAAAAATTTCCCTTGAAATTATTGAAAGTTTTCATATAGACCCTTATGTTAATTTTAGCACTATTTAGAATATTTAGATATTCCTACATACTTCCTACCTTTTGTTGAGACAGAAATCAGCACATAAATAGAGACTTTTATCTTTTTCTTCAGTGGTCTGTTATTAGGTGCTAATCAGTGGAAATGTACTTTATATGATGAGATGCTAAATACATACTTCAGCCACTGCTTTTGGCTTTCTCCATGCTATGTGGGGACTCTTACATGCTCAAGACTACTCCAAACACCATTGCTGAATAATGTTCTTTACTTTTTTTAAAGTGAGAGAGGGAGTATAGAGAAGAAAATGGAAGAAAAACAAAAAGAGAATAGTCACCCCCAGCACCACTCCTCCATCTATACAGCTCTCCAGATCCCATTCGCTGCTCCCAGGAAGTCCTGGACTGGTCACCAGGGCATTTCCCACAGGAAGGCACAGGCTTTGCCTGATGAGCTGTCTTCTGACCTCCTCACGGGCTGTCTCAAGGGTTCTGAATATTTCTGCAGGATCAGCATTCTAATTATGTCATCCATAGGCAGTATATGTATATCAAAGATTTTTCTATCTGTATTTTTTATTTTTTAGATCTATCTTTATTATTTTTCATGGTTTCTTATTTTCTATCTCTCTTTAGGTCAGTTTGTGGAAGAAAATGGTGAGTCATATCTATTTCTATTTTATAGAGTTGCCCTATCATTGAATAGTAGGCTTAATGTACTAAATATATTAACAATTCATATAAAAAGATATTCAGGACCAGAGCAACAGATCTCCAGTTGGTTTCCCGCACTGGTGAGGGACAAAGGTCTGAGCCCTGGCAGCACAGGGCGGGGTTGTGGCAAATAAGGAAGACTCTGTGATGTGGGCTTTCCCTTTGTCTACCTCACTATTTCTTTCTCTTTGTACCCTTCTAGCTGAATGTAAAAATGGCTTAGAAGGTGGATTCTCACATTTAAAAAGACAATTTTCACATTTTAAAAATCATCAATTTTCTTTATTCTTTTTCCTTTTTGCCTTTTTCCTTTCTCTCTTTCTTTCTTTCTTTCTTTCTTTTCCTTCTGGTAGTGAAGTAGCTATAGGATTCAGGTGCTCTGAATAGATTTCCTGTTCCTTCAATTTCAGTTAGAATGAGACAGATGGAAGAAGTGACAGAAATAGAAAGAGAGAGACTTAAAGAAGAAAAATCAGAGCACTGCTCAACCCTTCGCAGCCTCTCTGGGTGCTATGCATGGTGCCCTCCTGTTTCACTGGGCTGGTCCAGGTTCTCACACAAGAAAGTGTGTGCTAACCCAACAGAAGTTCAGTCTCTCTTTATTAGTTTATTTATTTTTTTGCCACCAGGGATATAGCTGGATCTCAGTGCTGGCACTATGAATCCAAATCTTTCAGTGTTCATTTGTTCTTTTTAATTTTTTATCTCTATTTTATCAGGTGGGATGCAGAAAAACTGTGAGGCGGAGATGGGAATGGAGAGAGAGAGAAAAAGACACTTGTAGACATGGTTCATTACTTGTGAATATTCCCACCTATGGGTGGGAATGATGTCTCAAACCTGGATCCTGGCACATGGGAGCATGTATTTTGTAGCAAACAAACAGTTTTTATGATTAAAACAATATAAACATCTTTGCCAGAAGCAGCTGCAGGAGTGTTTCTGCTGCCCTCTGTCTGTGCTCAGGAGCACAGGGCTCCCAGCACTGAGCCACATTGACAGGCTGCTTGTGATGCCCCTGGAATGACACACTGGCTCATGCTGCTCACACTGACCCCAGAGCAGAAGAAAACCTCTCAGGACAAACTAGACTTTGCACAGACATTTCCCTGGTGAGATGACAGAGACTGAACTCAGGCATGTTGAGGGTGGAGACTGAAGCAGGACAGCAGTTGCTGAAAAGCAGGCAGAGAGCTGCTGTGAGAACAGGAAGCAGCAGCCTGTCCCTGACAGCCCTGCAGTGTGTCTGCACAGGCTGCTGCTGCCCCAGCTCAGTGTCTGGGCCACGTGGTCCTGTCAGCCTGTGAGCCTCACATGACAGAATCTGTCACAGATACTCACTGATAATCTAGAGTTTATGAAGAAGCAAAACCTGGTATCTAATTTTTTAGAGTAAAAAATTTTTTTTACTTCTTTTTCTTTTCTTCTTTTCTTTTTTAGCTACACTCACTGAACAACTTGGTAAGTCTTGTCTTTCCTCCTTATGATACTAAATTGGAATCACAGCCAGTGTCCCCTCATAACACTGACCTCTCTTTCTTTCTCTCTCTCTCTCTGGTTATTTATTTCATTTTATTTTATTTTGCCACTGGGGATATAGCTGGATCTCTGTGCTGGCACTTTGAATTCAAATATTTCAGTGTTCATTTGCTCTTTTTAATTTTTTTATCTCTATTTTATCAGGTGGGACGCTGGCAAATTGGGAGGGGGAGATAGGAATGGAGAGAAATAGACATGTGCAGACATGGTTCATTTTTTGTGAAGATTCAGAAGTAATGAATGAGGTCTCAAACCTGGGTGCTAGCACATAGTGACATGTATTTTGTTGTAAACAGTTTTTATGATTAAAACAATATGAACATCTTTTCCAAAAGCAGTTGCAGGAGTGTTTCTGCTGCCCTGTGTCTGTGCTCAGGAGCACAGGGCTCCCAGCATGGATCCACACTGAGAGGCTGCTCACACTGTCCCCAGAGCAGAAAACCTCTCAGGATAAACTAGACTTTGCACAGACATTTCCCTGGTGAGATGACAGAGACTGAACTCAGGCATGTTGTGGTGAAGACTGAAGCATGACAGCAGTTGCTGAAAAGCAGGCAGAGAGCTGCTGTGAGAACAGGAAGCAGCAGCCTGTCCCTGACAGCCCTGCAGTGTGTCTGCACAGTCTGCTGCTGCCCCAGCTCAGTGTCTGGGCCACGTGGTCCTGTCAGCCTGTGAGCCTCACATGACAGAGTCTGACACAGATATTCACTGATAATCTAGAGTTTATGAAGAAGCAAAATCTGATATGCAATTTCTTAGAGTAAAACTATAAATATTTTTAGCTCTTTTTCTTTTCTTCTTTTCTTTTTTAGCTACAATCACTGGGAAACTTGGTAAGTCTTGTCTTTCCTCCTTATGATACTAAATTGGAATCACAGCCAGTGTCCCCTCAGAACAATGATCTATCTCTCCCCCCCCCCCCCCCGCTCTGGTTTGTTATAGCCCGAAGAAAAGCCCTGGGAGAGGAAGGTAAGTGAAGTCTGAATTCTCCACTTTAATGCCCACATGTCATTATTCATACAACCTATGCCTTACTAGTTAGTCAACTAAACTTAAATATTCCTTTCTGTCTGTAGGACTGGAAAATCTCCGAAGATATGCAGGTAAATTTCAGTTTTTATAAGGTGTATGAAGTGTGACCTGTGATTACAAGTTAAACTTCTTCAAGTCTTTTGTAGAATGGTTTGGCCCAAGTAGTCTATATGTATTTTGAACTCTGACAATCATTTTAGTTGAAATATGTGTTGAAATTCAATAAGCACTAGGGAACTAAATATAAGAAATTTGTTTCAGAATAAAATTCCTTTAAATGAATGTGAAAGCCTTGAAAATCAGTAATAAAATTGAGTCACTTGCTAAAATGTATGTAGGCCAGTGGGAAACAAGCCATCACTGCATCCTTTTTAAAGACCCTTATTGGGGAATGTAGGTTTAGAAGGCACACTGTGTGGATCATCTGGGTGAATGTACATTTTGTTATGTGCAGTGACCCTGGTTGAAGTTTCTAGTCCCCTACTGCCAAGGGAAATAGTGTTGTAGGTGTAACTTTTCTCTCCCTCTCTACCTCCTTCTTCCTTCTCAATTCCTTTCTCTATCCAAAAAAAAAATTGTTGGCCATGGTTAATTAATAGTGGAGACACTGATTCCCAATAAAAAGCCTGTGGCAATAAAATGAGAGGAGGAAGGAAAGAAAAATGAAAGAGTGAAAGAAATAAAGGAAGGAAGGAAGGAAGGAAAGAAGGAAAGAAGAAGTAAGAAGAGAAGGAAGCAAGCAACTGTCCTTGCCACAAAGGTACAGTTTCACATCCCCAAAGCTGGGAGCACACCTCCCCATCCACCAAGCTATTCTTCCTGTACCTTGAGACTCAAGGTCCCACCCTAGATCCCTCCACTCCCTTTAAAATCCTTGGCTCCACAACAACGGATCAGAGTTTATAAGAGAGAGAGAGAGAGAGAGAGAGAGAGAGAGAGAGAGAGAGAGGATGCGAGTTCAATGTTACAAGACTAGGATGCTTGTTGAGGCCTTTCAGGAGCTTGTGACATGTCATTCTCCCTTCATCAGTGTTTCTTCTGGACCCTCTGGGTTTGTCCTTTACACAGATGAATTGGTTTAGTAATTTCACTAAAAACCTTGTTTAGATATAGAGATGAAATATTCCTTTGGTAGGAATGTAGAGTGGTCATTTCTTTGATCTCTGAGTTTTTGAAAAGTACCCAGAAGCACTCAGGTTTTCCTTCCTTCCTTCGTCCCTTGCTTCCTTCCTTCTTTCCTTCCTTCCTTTCTTTTTCTCTTACTGAGACAGGGTGTCACACACAAAATTATACTGCTCTGGGAAACCAGTGTTTGTTTGTTTGTTTGTAATTCAGACACTCAGGGAGCCATGGAGAGAGGTGAAGCCCCCCAGCTCCGGCTATTCCTGGTCACACAGCACCTCCCCAGTGGGGCTGGAGCTGATGCTTGGGACAGTGCCTGACAAGGCATCTCCTTACCCAGTGAGCGCTCTCTCTCTCTCTCTCTCCTTTGAATTTTTTCTCACCCCTGTTTTCACTCACCTTACAGAAGCCATATGAGATGTCATCTAAGTAAGACCTTTACCTAAAGCCTCTGAAACCTAAAGTAGGAATTATCTTCAGTCTTACAATTAATTGATCTGCTCTTCTTCCTGCAGAAGACATAACACTGGATGAGGACACTGCTCATCCTCATCTAGAAATAACAGAGAACAGAAAATATGTGAGGACTACTGTGGAAAAACAAGATGTTCCTGACAATCCTCAGCGGTTTGACACTCACATGGCTGTTCTGGGGGAGAATAGCTTCTCGGCTGGTGACCATTACTGGGAGGTGGATGTGGCATGGAAAGACAGGTGGGAAATAGGACTGTGTGAGGACTCAGTTACACGGAAAGGAGACATCTCTGTTTGTCCTGAAAATGGGTTCTGGGCACTTTCCCTGGAGAAAGATGAGTACAAGGCACTTTCCACACCCACTTCCATTCTCAATGTCCCAGAACCCCTCTTGGTAGTGGGTGTTTTTCTGCAGTATGAGAAAGGACTGATCTCTTTCTACAATGTGAGAGATTGTAGCTTTCTTTGTACTTTCAAAACCACTTTCATCAAACCTCTGAAGCCTTATTTCTACCCTGGGCATGTTACTACTGGAAACATGGAGGGTCTCCATATTCCCAAGTATCAGTGAGAGATCTTGTCATCGCTGTGGGGACACAGCTGAGACACCACAGGGTGTCCTCAGGGGCCATGAGAGCATCAGACACCCCATGCAGGAGGCTGCAGTCAGGGGAGCCAAGATATGCCTCAGGCCCAGACTCCTCCAGCCTTTGGGGAAACTCAGAGTGACCCCTTCCACTGTCCTCTCTGTGCTGCCTTCATCCACACCCCAACTCCCAGAATGAAATTTCCTTACTGCTTTGACTTTAGAAAAAATGAAAAATTCTCCATAAAAATCCTTCTGGGATATAAGGTTGACATTATGAAATATCTTAGGTACTTTCCTCAAAATGCCATTTAAGCTGGGCAATGACAACACTCCACCAGCCTCTCCATCCAACGCCCACCTACCCCACCCTCCCTGCACACACACACAATCAGTTGAGTCCACACCACATGCTAAAATTGCCAAGGACCTGGGTTCAAGCCCCTGATATCCACCAACTCATCTCTATTCAAAAAAGCAAACACACTAACATACATACATATTTAAATTTTAAAAAAGACACAGTTTGACTTTACTCAGCAGGCATCTTGCCAAATGGACTCTCAAATGTTTCTGGCTCACAAAAGCTGTGGTCTCTTCAAGGGCAGAGAGCACAGGCTGTTCATGTCTGTGCCTCTGTGTTAAAAACAGCTCCTTGTGTTCTGACATTATACTTGTTAACTCAGTAAAATTGAGTTCATTCATTAACCAGACTGACTGATACTTTGAAGGACCCACACTTTCACTCAGCCTCTCTCACTGTACCTGGTCTTATTCTCAGGGTCTGTGAGTCTCCTGTCTCAATCAGATGGCTCTGAGCTTCAACACAATCTTACAATAGAATATTACTTAACAAGAAAAATGAATGTATAATATATGTGTGTTTATATATTACCATATGTGTTATATGCCATTATATATTATTCATATATGAATAGTTTTCCAAGATGTGATGTTGAACTGAAAAAATGGACTTAGCAATACAACTGGGAGTTGTCACAGTGGGTAATGCTTTGAAATCTAAAGCATGAGGTCTTGAGGTCTTGATTTCAATCCCCAGTATCACATATGCCAGAGTTCTCCCTCTTCCTATTTCTCCCTCCTCCTCTTTCTCTCTCATACATAAATAAATAAAAATACCTTGTTATGTTTCAATTACATATGAAGATGTTGAAGTGACAAAAAAGTGGAAAAAAGTTAATTTTTCAAATTAAAAAAAAATTAATTGATTTGGGATGGGCTTTTTATGAAAGAGCAGAGGAAGCAGAGAAGCTTTGGGCTCCTTTGAGGGTGCTCAGTACAGTGACATCAGAGAAAGCAGAAACTCAAAGTATGTTTGCCAAGTACAAACAATTCAAGGAGAATGTCTGCACTCATCCTAGGACACTGCTGTACAGACTTTATCTTGTCAGTCCTACACATTTATCATCCACACAGCTATCTTGAGCCTTTGCTTAGCAAGGCATGGTTATCCACCTTACTCTGGGGCATGAGAAATAGAGTGGAGTCGTATTTCTGGTGCATAATGGCAAGCTCATAGCCATTCTCTGAGCATAGACATTCCTAGGGCCTTTCATTCCTTGTTCCAAACTAAACATGTGTCTGTATTTGATGGAATGAGGGTTTCATGGATGGACACAAGGGTCACCATTAACGGATCACTATTAAGATTATGATATTTCATTGGTTACTGTCATTCTCCAAGGTGGCCCCACATCCTTGTCTCAAACTACTGATGCCCTTTTATAGACACCCTTCAGTGAATAAGAGCTGTCTGTGTAACCAGCAGAATCAGTGGAGTTGAGAGACCCCAAAGTCAGGTTCTGAAAGCACTGCAGCTTCTACTCTCACCTCTTGTGTCACTGAATCTGGGGGAAGCCAGCCACCCGCTGTCTCATGGAGATTCCAGGGGACAAACCCCAGCACTGCCTGCAAACAGTCCTGTGGACAAGTCACCCTGCAGTGGGTCACCCAGTGCAGTCCAGTCAGCTGTGCCTGCAGCATCCTGAGTGTCAGCGTCTCTGCCACAGGACCAGCTCCTGAGGCTTCAGCTGTGAGACCCTGAGAAAGCTTCACAGTCCTGTCAGTGCTGGCTTCATGACCTAGGGGTTAGAGGAGGTGTCACTGGGATTTGAATAAATATAGTTTTGTTAATATATCCTTTCTTAAATAAAAAATAAATTAAAAAAGAAAAAATATTGTGTATGTAGATTTTTATCAAAATGAGTATTACCTTTAATAAATTTTTTCACACATTTTAATTTGTTTGCTGTGTTATCCCTTAGTAGTTCTGAAATCTTTTAAATTTTAGTTGAAAATGAGTGCCGAATTTAAAACTGCAGGCCATGGAAATAATATACACATTTTAAAAATTCACATTCAACTGGAATGACAAAAAAAAAGCATTTTAGAGACTCAAATAATAAGAAAGTTTCACCCCAAATTCACTGAGTACAGATATGGACACAGGATGGAAGCAGAGGCCCCACACAGTGGGAGCTGCCCTGTGATTGGGCGCCATGAGGAGCCAGCAAGGTCCCCAGTGACTGTGCCCTGACTGGAGCCCTGTACTCACAGAGCCTGTGTTCACTCACACAGAGGCCAGCTCCCACTGTGAGTGAGAGGACACTGCAGGGACCTGTGAAAACTGTACTGTTATTATTATCTGGCTCCTAGTAACACAGAACACAAATATTCTAATCCATTCCTAAAATCAATTATATTTCAAAATTGAAAAATGCAGTTAAAATACGCTTAGTTGGGACCAGGAGGCAGTATAGCTTGTTAAGCACATACATTACAGTGCCAAGGACCCAGTTTCAAGCCCTTGGTCCCCACCTGCAGAGGAAAGGCTTCATGAGTGGTGAAGCAGTACTGCAGGTGTCTCTCTGTATCTCTCGATCTCTATTTCCCGTCAATTTCTCTCGGTCTCTATCCAATGATAATTAAAAATATTAAAAATCAAATATGCTGTGGATCAGTGAGATATTAGAAAAGCATATGGATTTAATTTTTAGAAAATTGCCAACCTGTCTCTAAGACTTTGAAGAACTTGGTGGTGATTGTAGTGAGGGTGGGGTAGGTGGGCACACAGATTTTGGTGGTGGTTTTATTGTGAAACTATTTTCCTGTAACTTACTACTTTTGAAAATCATTATTAAGTGACACATAAAAATACTTAAAGTAAGATAGAAAATTTATACCAAATTACCTACTTCTAAGAAACTATTTGAAAATCAAATAATTACTGTTTTATGGAATGAATTTATTTTTTTATTGGCAACATATTTATTTAAAACTAGACAGTAGAGTTTTACTTGTATTATTGATAAATTTACCTCACTCAGGAAACTATTATCAGCAAAAAATCATTAAGCTAAAAATTCAGATATCAATGACAACTGATTCAAGTTAACACTACGAGGCAGAGTAAGTAATAATTGCTTTAGATAAATACTAGAGAGTGTCCTGTTATCCTGAGCATTTTTATTTTCTTTCTGTATCCATGGCCCTTTCTGTCTATTGAAACTTAACTCACTCTCTCCTTTGACCATCTCCTTGTCTTCTCACACTCTCTGATGAATTTTCCCTTTTCAATCCCAGTTAGTATTTGATGTAGTAAAAGTATGCTGATAAATAAGTATATTTTCTTCTTGTGAAAACTCTCAGGGTTTATTTGTACAATTAAGAGGGGAGGTCCCTTTCTGTTGGTATGCTTCAAAATTCTGCTTAAAAGACCTTCTGTTTTGATCATCACATTAGGTTCACTTGTATTACTTACGATGTGATCTATTTATATAATCTCTGTTTTACCTGAGCCCCGCCCTGCCTGCAGGGTATTGGTTTAATCCCCACTGGTTAGATGGAAGCGTTCTATGTTCTGTTCGAGCTCTTTTTTTGCTCTGCCCTCTCTCCTAGTCATTTCCTTTCCCTTGTCACTTCTGGTGAAGGGATGCACAAAAGGCAATGTATCTGAGTAATAAAGGATATACTGCTTCCCAGCTCAGCCATGAGTCCCTGGTCATCTGGCTCCCACCACGAAGCTAGCCCAGACTGGCATAATGGCGCCTGAACAAGGACCAGCACTGATGTGGGACGTAACCCACCCATCCACCAGATAAGTAAAGCCGTTTGGCTACCTATCCACTATGGCCTGCAGTTCGCGAGGCGGGTGTAGCACACGGTCCCGCTGCTCTTTGGCTCTCCGTGTCTCTTCTCTCCCAGATTTTGGCATAGCAGCTGGAGCTGCCATCTGATCCGCAGGCTGCTGCAGGCTGCAGAATCCATGAGAATGCGATACCGCCACTACCTTAGCAGTGTCACTCTGGGCCACACTTTGGTTCCCTGACCGGGAAACTTTGGTTCCTTATGACCTTGATTGTAGGGCTTGGGAGATGCACAGAGATTTCCCCTGGAACTTTCTGGACTTCCTCTAGCACGTTTCCCATGAAGAAGGACTACTCTAACTTGAAGAGCATTCTCCATTACACTGGCAGTCCCCAAGAATGGAGACATATAGTTAGTTCTACTCTCCTGATTTGATAATTTCTTAGATGGGAAGACGTTTTTAAAAATGGGTGCCTGCAGCAACCCAGCAGAAATCATCAGAAGCACCCTAAATGGAATTGTGAGGAGCTTTTTGGACTAGGACGCCCTCCGGAGACTCATGATGCTACATGGTGAGATCTGGATAATCTGGTTCAAGTTAAAAAAAAAAAAAGCCAAAACTGCCTACCACTTTTCTCTTGATTTCCCCCTTGTTGTTCTGTCTGACTTAAGTTTGCTATCTGCTTTCAGTTGCATTTCTTAAAAGAGTGATTTAAATGACTAAATTTTTGTATGACATTGACTTTACAAAAAAAATTCTAGATGCAACCATGATTTCTAGAGACAACCAAAAACAGTCCAAAAATTGGTTTTTTCTCTTTTGACGTTTTACGTCTTAAAAATATTTAATCCTAAAAACTGTATGAGTGTGGGCAGGGTAGATTGCACAATGGTTATGCTAATGATTCTCATGACTGAGGCTTTTAACCATGGTTCTTCTGTTTACCTTCCACATTTTATTGAGTTTAAACTGTTTAAACAACCTTAAAATCATACTGGAAAAGACTTCCAATTATAATAGAGTTATCAATTATAGTAAATTTCTAATCTGCTGCAAGTTTTGTTATACAAGTAAGTGAATTACAGCTGTCAAATCTTCACCTAAAAAAGCATCTGCTCAAATGGAATACCTGGAAATCCATTTGTACCCCTGTTCTCTGACATCACCCACAAGATGGCAGGACTACGGATTCACAGACTCCAAAGCTCACTCTCTACAGAAAAGCAAACTTCTGGTGGCTGACTTTCCCCATCAAGACAGACATGCAGCATTTCATCCCCTGGCATTTCTTCCATGTTCATCTACTTTGGACTGACACTTCTATCAAACTTACACCTCTTGGACACTTTACACAACTTTACAGCAGCTTCCCTTTATGCTACTGGGATTCTCAAAAACTGACTGCAGCCTGCTATCTTGGGACTCTATAGGACTCCCCCCTCCTTTCTAGGTGCTGCCCACAGAGGCATGAAACGCCCTTTGAGACATGAAATGCCCACAGAGGCAAGAGATGCCCACAGAGGCAGGAAACTTCCTTTCGCCTGATAGGCCTTGCCCTTAGAGGTAGAAAACACCCCCTCAGGCCTCCCCTTGGCATCACACTGGTTCTTGCTGCTCTCTTAATTGTTCCTCTATGTCTTCTGCCAGTTCTTTTAAAGATGCCTGTACGATATAGGTTTCTGTTCACCCCACACTCCTGATACTATGGCCATTAGCTAAAAAGAAAGGGGGAGTTGTTGGTATGCTTCTAAATTCTGCTTCTAAGACCCCTTCTGTTACATTGCTTGAGGCTGTAGTCTATTTACATAATCATTGTTCTCATTGGTTTAATCCCCACTGGTTCTAGTGCTATCCTCCTTCTCCATACCTCCCTATCCTACGTACTTCCTGTTCCTGAAACTTCCACCTCAGGAGATAGATAGGACAGAAATTTGATTAGAGTTTAAGTTGTTGAACTGCATCCCCACTCATGAATAAAGATTAAACTGCGTTTCCAGTTCAGCCATGAGTCCCTAGTCTTCTGCCTCGCGCCCATGAAGCTAGCTCAGCCCGGTACCTTTCTACTTGAAAAATTACACAAAAAAATTTTATTTTCATGGCCTGGAATATTCAGAATGCCTATCTTTCCTTCCTCAGAAAAATATTACAATTCTGTATTTATGCAAAGTGTGTTTTATTATCCCAGTAAAACTTTGCTAGCTTATGAGACAAAACAAGAAGCAAAAACATATTGATTTATTTGTAAATAATTCACCAGCTATCAGGTGAGAAATTCAAGTATAATGTATTCTATATGGAGTCTACATGAGTGAGACATTTGCATATCTTCATGGGATCCACTGTGTAAATGTAGGAACTTTGGGACTTATGATAGCGACACTGGAGTCTGGGACAGCAAAGCACAGGGTGCCCAGTTGAATATGAATTTCAGACACAAGCAAGAAATGTTTAATATAAAGCATGTCCCTACATTATCTTTTTCTAACATTTTTCCTTTATTGGGGGATTCATGTTTTACAGTTCCCAGTAAATACAGTAGTTTGTACATGCATAACATTTCTCAGTTTTCCATATGGAACAAATTTAGATTCACAGATTAATTACTTTAATAGATGTAAGCTTTATATCTTACAAAACATGTAGATTTGAGCATGTGGTCTCAGAAGTTTTATACTTAAAAAATGAATAGAGCAAAAAGTAAAACTGTAGGTCTTCCACCAAAGAAGCTTCATACAAAACCTGATGAAATGATAAGCTGATAGTTGTGAAGAATTTAAGTAACAATCAGGAACAGACTTTATGATGAACATCACTAACTAAACACTGTTGTATACAGGACCCCAACTAATGCTGTATAAAGCATGTATGAAACATGGGCAAAGGGGCACATAGCAGAAATTAGAACCTCACACCATAGGTGATTCTCACATGAAAATGAGAAGTGAGTGAAAACAAGAGTTGCTCCAGCTAGCTTCATGCTACATAATATGAACAAAGAAAACAAGCTTTTTATTTCAAGAGAGCCACATGCTGGGGTTGGAGACTGTGATTGTATGGCACCTGGTGAACTAGATTTCACTTTCTCTTTTTTCTCGCTATAAGGAGGAGAGAGAGAGGGACAGAGAGAGAAGATAGAGAAGAAGAAGAAGGAGGAGGAGGAGGAGGAGGAGGAGGAGGAGGAGGAGGAGGGAGAGGAGAGGAGAAAGAGGAGGAGGAGAGAAACTATAGCATTGTCCCATTACTGTCGAAGTTTCCCTTTGTAGGGTGTCCTCATGTGGTTGCTTGGGGGCTTGAACCCTAGTCTTCATGAATGGTATAATAGTATATAATGTGCAGGGTGATCAACTCCCAGAACCTAAATGATAACTATCAATAAGGTAACAATGGAGACTTCTGTGTGGGTGGTGATTTTCCTGATTTATTTATAGATATTTTTTCAAGTTTTGAAAGATAGATTGACAGAATAAATTATTTTATCCTTTGAGAAATTAGGGCAAAGAAAGCTGAAAAATATTCCCATTAGCTCAAAGAAACAAAAGACAATCAGCAGCCCTGTTGGTGACACTGTGGTTAGATTGCAGGGCTTGCACAGGCACTTTGGAATATAACTAAAATATGCCTACTAGCTATCTACAAAACAGAGACACCCCCCCACACTATTAATCTGCACTATTCCAGCTTTTAGGTTCATGATTAGTCAACTACTCGTTTGGCTCTATATGTTAACTCTCTTTTCAGTCACCTTGTTCCAGATCCTAGCATGATGCCAAAAAGACTTCCCTTGACAGAAAACCCCACCAATGTGTCCTGAAGATACGCTTCTCTTTCCTACCCAACTAGGAAAGAGAGAGACAGTCTGGGAATATGGATCGAACTGTCAATGCCCATGTTCAGCAGAGAAGCCATTACAGAAGCCAGACCTTCCACATTCTGCATCCTACAATGACCTTGGGTCCATACTCCCAGAGGTTTAAAGAATAGGAAAGCTATTAGGGGAAGGGATGGGATACAGAGTTCCTGTGGTGGGAATTGTGTGGATTTGTACCCCATTTTCCTATGATTTTGTCAATGTTTCCTTTTTACAAATAAAACTAAAAAAGAATAAAGATTGCTGGGCTTGAAAGCATGAGGTGATATGTTCAATCCAACCCCAACATCACATGTGCCTGAGTGACATTCTCATTCTCTTCCTCATTAATAAATACTACTTTTAAAGTAAATTACAAATTTAAAAGTTATTACAATTTTATTTAAGGGGAAACATTTCTTGTCAAATAAAAAAGAAATTTCTCTTGTCTTAAAGAAATGATCACGTTTAATTTGTTGACTCTGAATGTTATAGAGTTTTGTTGCTTGTTTGTTTTCAAAAACCTTCTTAACGTCTCTGGAAGACTAGAAATAAAAAAAAAAAGAAATGGACCTACAAATAGACCTACCCTATGAACAAGCAATCCCTCTCCTAGCAGTTTATCCAAAGGGAACCAAACACAACACGTCCATTCAAAAAGATTTGTGCTATGTTCACAGCAGCACAACTTACAATACCCAAAACCTAGCAGCAACGTAGGTGTCCAACAACAAATGAGTGACTGAGTCATGGTAAATATACACAATGGAATATGACTCAACCATTAAGAATTATGAATTCATCATCTTTATCTCATCTTGGACTAAGCTTAATGCTGGGAAATTGTACAGATGCAGTCACATCTGCCATGTTGTCCCCTCAGGCTACTACTAGTTCCCACTAGAGTTGGGACATTCTCCGAGTGCCTGTTCCACCATGTTGTGCCCTCAGAGCATTGTCTATTTCCCCGACATAGTTGAAGTGCTTTGGTTACTCCTCCCCCTTCCCATTCTCATGAGAGTTATTATCCTACCCTGGAATGCTATGGTTACTCCCCCCACTTCCCATTCTCACGAAAACTACTCCTATAGAAGCCCTTCTTCTTCTGCACCTCACTCTCTTGCCAGTGCTTCACTTTGGTGTTTAGGCACCGGAAAGGTTACTGCATGAGGCAGCCATTTTCGCTACCTCCAGGTGGCCCAACCTGCTTCTCTTGCACCCAACTCTGAGGTGCCAGCACAAATAAAGTTTTGTGTTCCCTCTTCGCTCCGGACCTCCTCTCTCTCTTCTCCATGGCGCAGAATGTGTCCCACACTCATGCCCTGCTGGGTGGCCCGGCCTGAGGTCCAGAAAAGCCACCCAGACACAGGTAAGTGGCAGCTGCCTGACTCCATGGCCCTGAGTTTCCCCCATGGGATTTTTTCCTTTTTACAAGGAGGTGTCCCAGACATTATATCTTTCTCTCCTGGGACAGGCTTTCAATCTCAGAGACACTTTAATTTTCACTACTCCATGGGTTCTCATGGCTATATTTACTACTTTTAAGATATGTACAAGGCGTTCTGCCAAATGGTTAAGTGATCTTGAGGCTGAGATACGAGAGTTAAAGGGTATGTGCTTAAGACTTAAATGCCCTAAGCGATCTGTAGTCAGCCCCAAAACTTCTGACCCCACAGACACGTGTTTGGCTGCTTCTTCGACCCCTCTCACCACTGATACCTCATCATTAAGAGACCTTGTGGCTGAAATACAAGAGCTAAAGGATATGTTTTTAATGCTTAGAGACTTTCAACCTTTTGCAGTCTGCCCCGAGAGCTCTGTCCCCATAGATACGTGTTCAGTTTCGCCTGTGGCGACTATGGCAGCTTCCACTTCTGTGACTCTTTCCCCTGCATCATCAAACCATGTCCACACCTTCCCAGTAAATGTGGCCACCAATAGACAAAACCTTCAGGTTTGGCATCCATACTCCTCCAAAGATTTGAGAGAAATCAGACAGGCCATGAAGGAGGAAGGCATCCATGCCCCATGGACCAAGTCCATTTTATGGAGTTTTTTCCAGCACCTTAACACCCTCCAAGACTGGAAAGACTTAGCTTGTGCTGCACCCCCAGACCCCCTCTACCTGAAATGGAAGGCATGCTTCCGTGATGAATGCTCTAAACAATCTCACGAAAATAGTAACAAACAGATAGCATGGAATTTTGATGCACTATTTGGAGTAGGAGAGTTTGAAACTGGAACTCAGCAGGCAGAAGCCAAGTTTCCAACCGGTTATTTTGAACAGGTACGCATCTGCATAACACAAGCATGGGAAAGGTTAAACCCATCCACAGTAGAAGCCTCAATCCCCATTAACTCTCTTCGCCAAAACGCTGATGAATCCTTAGTGAACTTCATCTCCAGGGTTCGGTCAACCTTAGAGATAAAGATTTATAATCCTGAAGTCCATTCTCTCCTCCTGCGTTCTATAGTCTGGGATGGCATGATACCACAATTCCATCAGGCATGCCTTAATCTTAAACACCTACAGCCAGATAATTGGATTTTAGCGACACAGGAACTTACATCAGGCTCTTATGAGGCACCAATTACGACACAGGTTTATGCAGTTACCCCACGTAATCAAAACGGAGCCTTCTTACAGTGCGGTCATCAAGGGCATTGGCGTAACCAATGTCCAGATAAGCTCCAGTAAGGGCAACCACGCCTCCTGTAAGGGCAACCATGCCTCCAGTCAGGGCAACCCCGCCTTCAGTCAGGGAGCCAGAGGCCACGTACTGTTTGTCCCATATGTCGGAAAGGTTTTTATTGGAAGAGAGATTGTTGGTCCAACTTTCATGAAGATGGCATGCCAATGAATTGTACAAATTCGGGGCCTGAGATTTTATGGACCACTCCTATTTTAGAACACGGTCACCCTACTATGACAGTAAAGATTGACAATATTCCTTTTAAATTTTTTATTGACACGGGGGCAGAAAAGACGATTTTAAGGCAAGCAGAGGTTCCCCAAAATTGGGAACTCCTTCCGGAACCCCATATACACGGAGTTGGAGGGGTTACCCAATCCTTTCTCACATGAGATTCGCTCATGTGGGAAGACCCGAAAGGTTCTACTGGGCACTTCCACCATTTGGTAGCTGATATTAGCACCAACCTATTGGGCAGGGATCTTCTAGAATGTCTTAATGTTAGGATATCCACAGATGCCTCTGCAGAGCGTAACACCCGCTCCTTCGAGGGCAGATCTAATCAGCACCCCCAATACTAACAGCCACTGTTCATAACCAAACTACCTGCTTAGACTAGCTTAATAATGAGCCTGTCTGGGTGGAACAGTGGCCTTTGCCTAGGGATAAACTAGAAATTTTAAAAGAGCTCGTCTGAGAGCAGTTGTCCTTGGACACATTCATCATTCTCGAAGCCCATGGAATGGTCCTGTCTTTGTGATTAAAAAGCACTCAGGAAAATGGCACCTTCTCCAAGATCTCCATGCGGTAAATAAAACCATGCAGGTCTGAGGCTCTCCCCAAAGGGGTTTGCCTCTTGCTTCTGCAATTACCACAGGAATTCCAATCATAGCTATTGATATACAAGATTGTTGTTTCTCTATTCCCTTGCATCCACAAGATTGTAAACGTTTTGCCTTCTCTTTTCCTTCTATTAATAACACCAGCCCTGCCGATAGATTTGAATGGGTGGTGCTGCCCCAGGGCATGGCCAATAGTCCTACAATTTGTCAAGAGGCTGTTAAATCTTCCCTTGTCCCATATATTCATAAGGGCCTTAATGTTTTTCACTACATGGATGACATATTAATATGGGGAAAATTAGATACAGGTCTCTGTGCTCTACGTGATTTTCTCATTCCTGCATTAAAGAAAAGCGGCCTTAATGGAGCTCCTGAGAAGATACAGCTAATTCCTTCAATATCTTTCTTAGGTTCAGAGATTTCAGTAGGTGGAACTCCAAGACTCCTCACTGAGATAGACATATTAGCATTCATGGTTTGACAAGGAAGAAATAGGTCTGTGCAGGTCTTAGGGAAAGAATCAGATTTAATTTTCCTCCCCTTTTCTCTCACAGATACAGAGTGGCTCATACGCCATCATTCCCGCTTTGCCATAAGCTTCGTGGGGTTTCCAGGACAAATAGATAACCATTTTCCTTCTAATAAATTGATAGCTTCTTTACCTCTTTTGCCTCTACTAGTACCTAAACTTTTCTCTCAATATCCCATCCCCTCTGCTCCTACAGTCTTTACTGATGGTGGAAAAAAGGGAGCTGCTGCCCTTATATATTATCCGGACAAAGAACCCCCTAAACCTCTCTTTACTGAGCTTCCTGAGAATTCCCCTCAGGACAAAGAACTTTATGCTGTTTTCCTCGGATTAAAAACTGTACCAGAAACCTTCAACCTTTTTTCTGACAGTGTGTATACTGTTAACTTACTTCCATGGCTTGCTTATTCTAATGTGAAAAGTAATGACAACCCAGTTTCCCCTCTCTTGATTCAAATCGCCTCTATGCTTTGTTCTTGAACCCAACCACTGTATATTCAACACCTTTGTTCCCACAGCCCTCTTCCTGGTTCCCTGTCTGAAGGGAATGCTGCATCTGACCACCTTGCCTCCACAGGAACTCTCCTAGTCTCCATCTCTGATCTGCTGACTTTCATTCCATAACCCATGTTAATCTTAAAGGCCTTCAAGCTCCATTTCCTGATGTTCCTTTACCACAGTTGAAACATATCCTTGCTACATGTTCTTCCTGTGCAAGTCTCATAAAAACACCTGCTATTCAGACTCTTGGGGTTAACCCCCGAGGCTTAAAAGCTAATGATCTTTGGCAAATCAATGTCACCCACATACCAAACTTTGGCAAACAAAAATATGTGTTTGTCTCAATTGATACCTTTTCTAAATTTATGTGGGCAACAGCTCAGATGGGAGAAAGCCCTAAAAAGCTTATAAGCCATATGCTCTCCTGTTTTTCTGTGATGGGCCTACCTCTTCAACTGAAAACTGACAATAGGCATGCATTTACCAGCAAACAATTTAAAGATTTTTGTTCCCTCTGGAACATTAGTCATACCACAGGCATTCCCTATAATCCACAGGGACAAGGCATTGTCGAGAGGGCCCATCAAACCCTTACAGCTAAATTAAATAAAGATAAAGGAGGAATGTACCTCCCCCCCAATATCCAGCTAGCAAAAGCCTTACCTACATTGAATCTCTTTAATATTTACAATAATTGGGACCTACATCCTATTATTCTTCACTGGCAAACACCATCTACTCTTCCAGCTATGAAGGTCAAATGGAAAGATGCACTCGATAAAATCTGGAAAGGATCTGACCCTCTATTGACCATGGGAAGAGGTTTTGTATGCATTTTCCCACATAATTACTCTAAACCTGTCTGGGTTCCTGCCCACCATGTCCGACAATACCCGCATGATGGCACTGCTATCCCTGAATAACAAGAAATGCTTCAAGAGGACTAGATGCAGGATACATCCCAGGATCCATAATATGACATGGAAGAACCTAGAAAATCTGGCTCACAGAGCCCTCTCTCCTACCCCTCCCCTGAATGTCTTATGTTATGACTGGCCAGTTGTGTTTTCTGAGTGAGTGTGTTGAATGAACAAAAATTTTTGTATGACCCAGCTGCTCAGAGTACCCTAAATGTTAAAACCATTGTCACTAACATGCGTTAACTCTCTAAGTAACCTGAATCTGTTTATAGCCCAAATTTAAAATAGTTAAAAAAACGAAAATATATATTTTAACCAAAATTGATCTGAAGATCATGCTGTAGAGACTGCTACAAGAGGTAACATTAGATGATCTTCAAAAAAAATCATAAAGATATTTAAACCAATTATAATCATTGAGGTATCAATTATAGTAAACCTCTAACTTGTTACAAGTTTTTTTTTTTTCCACAAGTATGTGATTACAGCTATCAAGCCTTCATATGAAGAATCATCTGTTCATATGGTAAGGTATTAAACTGTAGGAAGTTCCTCCTTATTCAACCTATGTGAATTAACAACATTTACATATTCTTGTACACTTAACTGGTGTATCCTGTCTTGCCACCATAGGCCTGCATTTGTCAGCCAACAGTTTAAAGATGTTTCCCTTTATAACATCACCCATGCCACAGACATCCTTTCCTACCCCCAAAGACAAATGGCTGTTCCCCTGGACATCACATCCACTGACTGCTTCCCTTAGACTTGAGATATGATCCCACCTCTTCATATCAATGGATACATTCCCCATTCCTTACTTGTCTACACTTAGTTGTGGGATCCTTGCTTGTTTTACTTCTTCTGCTCACAATATGTCCTATAATTCTTAACAAGCTCATGGCCTTTATGCAACAACAGATTGATGCCATAAAGATGCAACCTATATAAGCTCACTATCATAGGATGGACATGGCAGAATATGGAGTTGCTGTGGAGGATTTGCCCCCCTCCATCAGAACGTCCACCATGTAGAGGACTGGCTAGCCAATGACAGGTAAAGGGGAAACTTGCGCTATCCATTCAACCTAAGACAGGGCATCTGGTACTACTGGGCAAAAATGACCAGGTGTTCCAATGATGGGTAAGATGGAAGGCTGATCCCTAACCTAAGACAGGCACAGTCTACCCTGCCACAAAACAAAGTCTGTCAAGCATCAAAACATGATATAAGAAAGGGGGACTTGTGGGGAGCCACATGTGCCCTCAAGGTTGCTATTGTCATGGCCATAGAGATTATGTTAAAAGATAAGTTCCTAGGAGTCAGGCGGTAGCACAGCAGGTTAAGCACACATGGTGCAAAGTGCAAGGACTGGCATAAAGATCCCAGTTCAGGCCCTTGGCTCGCCACCTGCAGGGGGTTTCTTCACAATCGGTGAAGCAGGTCTGCAGGTTTCTCTCTTTCTCTCCTCCTCTCTGTCTTCTCTTCCTCTCTCCATTTCTCTCTGTCCTATCAAACAACCACAATATCAATAACAACAACAATAATAATTACAACAATAAAACAACAAGGGCAACAAAAGGCAACAAATAAATAAATACTAAAAAAAAAAAGATAAGTTTCCACTTCCCTACACCTTAGAGTCTTTGTTAAAAGATAAGTTCTTCTTCCCCATGTATCACCCAGGACCTTCCCGATAATTACCATGACAAATAAAATAATAATAATAATAAATAAATAGGAAAGATATCCCCCAATACTCAGTTGGCTAAGGCACCAAACCTCTTTTTCTATAAAAAATTCAAATCAGATGCCCTGCTAACCAGGAGAAGCAGATTGTTTGTATTTCTTCCACAGGAATCCCAGAAAATACCATATGGACCCCTGAACACCCTGACATCACCCAATAGATGGCAAGATTACAGTGGCACACCCCCTGAAACCCTAGATGTCACCTGACGCGATCTGAAGAACCTGATTCAAAGACTCCAAGGACAGAACTTTTTTACTGCCTGACTGCCTTTCCTGCTTCTGCTTTGCCTGTCATTGTTTTGGCGATTCCAGCTTACTCTCTACAGAAAAGAAGAATTCCAGAGGCTGACCTTCCTCATGCAGCATTTCATCCCCTGCCATTTCTCTCCCTAGTCGCCTACTTTGGACTGAGACTTCTATCGGACTTGCTGGTATACCCTTTGGACACTTTAGACAATTTTACAGCAGCTTCCTTCCCTTCACATTGCTGTTTTTTCATAGACTGACCCTGAGTAGGTCATAGACTTTACAGACTGTTTCCCTGGCCATTAGATAAATGGAAAGGGGGAGATGCTGGGAAATTGTGCAGATGCGGTCACATCTGCCATGTTGTTCCCTCAGGCTACTGCTAGTTCCCACGAGAGTTGGGATATTCTCGGAGTGCCTGTTCCACCATGTTGTGCCCTCAGGGCATTGTCTATTTCCCCGTCATAGTTGAAGTGCTTTGGTTACTCCTCCTCCTTCCCATTGTCTTGAGAGTTATTATCCTATCCTGGAGTTCTATGGTTACTCCTCCCCCTTCCCATTCTTGTGAAACCTACTCCTATAAAAGCCCTTCTTCTTCCACACCTCGTTCTCTTGCCAGTGCTTCACTTTGGTGTTTCGAGGCAGGAAAGGTTACTACATGAGGCAACCATTTTCGCTACCTCCAGGTGGCCCAACCTGCTTCTCTTGCACCCAACTTTGAGGTGCCAGCACAAATAAAGATTTGTGTTCCCTCTTCACTTCGGACCACCTCTCTCTCTTCTCTGCAGCACAGAACGACAGCTTAAAGTGAGATAAGCCAGTAAGAGAAGAGTGAATATGGGATGATCTCATTCAGAGACAGAAGATGAAAATAGAAACAGAAAGTGGAAACACAAAGCTGAACATGGGACTTAGTTGGTGTATTTCACAAAAAAAAGACTTTGGAGAGGGCCTATAGGTCCTGGTGCATGATGGAAGAGGGTCTATGTGGAGAATCAGAGTGTGTCTTAGAAAACAGAAGTTTTACATATGTCCCAGCAATGGTATTTACTGTCCAATGTAAACCACTAATTTCACCATTTCAAAATGAAAAAGAAAATGAAATGACTACATTTTTCTTGAGCTTGGAATCTCTGCTGTGGCCCTGAGGCAAGGGACAGGGTTTTTTAGGATACAGAAAGGGTTTCAGCACCCCCAGGTTCCACAAGCCCTGCCTTTTGATGGACTGGGAGAAGGAGCTGGGAGAGGCAGGAAGATGTGGGGGCTCTCAACTCTCCTTGATGTCCCCAAACCCAGCTCCTGGCTCCCTGCATCTCCCCTACTCCCAGCTATGGAGCTGGTGTGAGTCTGGTGGAGGTTGGTGTGAGCAATGCTCCAGCTTCTACTGTCCCCCTGCCTGGTGCTGAGGGGAGGCAGCTGGGATGGAAGGGGAGTGACTTGGAGCACAGAACATACACTCCTCCATTGGGATATTCTGTCTTTCTGAGAACATGGAACTGAAGATAGAAGACCACCAAAAGGAGCCTGGGGTGAGTGCCCAAAGTGATTAGGATCTTCTGTGCCCTTGTCCCCCACCCTGCAGGTGGTAATCTACAACTTCTAAATTCTGTTGGAAGCCTGGAATTTTGCCCAGCCAAGAGAGGGTTGGTGATGGGGAAATAGTGTAAGATAGTTACTATCTGAACATCACTCTACACAGCCTGCTGCTCTCCAAGGGGCAGAGGCTGCACTGGCTCTCAGGCCCCAAGTCTCAGGCTGGCATCTGAGGCCCAGCAGGGCTCTGTGCCCTCTGGATCCTGCCTTCTGCCTCTGCAGTCCCTGGGCCAGTGGCTTAGACCAGAGCTGCCAGCCCTGCTGGGACCCAGCTGCCCCCTGCAGCTGAGCTGAGCCCACAGCCCTGATCTGAGCCTCTGCTCTCCAGAGAGACCCTCCTGATAGACCTCTCCCTGCTTCTGTGCCTCTGCTTTGCTGCCTGTGAGTCACTGATTTGCCTTCCTCTGCAGGACCTGACACAAAGTGAGTAATGTCACTGACTGTGCAAAGACACAGGTTACTGCTCAGGGGACTGTACTAATGACAGACAGCCACCTTCCTCCTTCAAGTCACTTGGGTTGGTAGACCTCTGTTGCTATGCTTTGCTAAGTGTTTGTCTTTTCTCTAAGCCTTTCAGAAAGGATACTTCAGAGTGACCACTTTCTGGCTCCAATTCTTACTCTTTGAGGAGGAGAGATTTCCCTATGTCCATTGAGAATACATAAGAATTTGGATTCTGTGATGTCTCTGCCTTATACATTAAAAAAAATTAATCTTAATTTTAATATTGGACATATAGGAAAAATGAGACAGCAAGGGAGATAGAGAAAATTCCTCTGCACTCATGAATTTTCCCCCTGCAGGCAGGGATCAGGGGCTTTAGGCCGGGTCCTTGCGCACTGTAGTCTGTGCACTTAACCAGGTGAGCCACCACCTGGACCCCATTGTGGGTTCTATTAAGCAAGTTCACTTGAGAATTTCTGATACTCAGGCTCATCCCACTGACCTTCCAGTAAATCACCCATTACAATGCAAGATTTTCTCAGGAAATACCCATTGTGTAGAATATCCCTTGCTCTAGCATTGTATGTTACTGTTCACCTTTCTGAACACAATAAAATGGTGTTACCATCTAACCGATACCAACTACTTATCTTTCATTGAATTTTTATCTTCAAAGTACTGTGTGAAGGGTGGAGTGGTGGTGTACTTGGTTGAGTGCACATGTTACAATGTGAAAGGACCCGAGTTTGGGTCCCTGATCCCCACCTGCAGTGGGAAAGCTTTGCAAATAGGGAGGTAGTATGGCAGGTGTCTCTCTCCCTCTTCTATCACCCCTTTCCCTCCTGATTTCTGGCTGTCTCTCTCCAATAAATAATTTTTTTAAAAGTATTCTGTGAGTAGATCATAAAGTAAGCAATATTAGTACAGTCATTGTTTCTGTCTGAGGAAATACTGGGCTACAGGAGCCAAGGACTTCTTCTTGCAGTACAATCCCAGTGAATTCCATCCAAATTGCTCTGTGTGTAATTCCATCCCATTAGCTGATGTGTGAACTCTGTAGTTGGATGCACCATGTTTGTTCACTGCTCACCCACTAAGGGGGGTCCTGACTCTGGTCCTGACCAGGCAGCTTTCTCCTCAGGACTCCAGAGCTCCAGGAAGAGTGTGGAGGGAGTAAGCAGCCCCCAGGCCTGTGAGCACCTGATTCTGCATACTAAGAGGAGCCCTGAGCTGAGATGCAGCCCTGGTGCGTGGGCATCAGGACTCTCCTGCTCTCAGCCCTGCTTCCCTGGCCAGGCACAGGTGAGTGAGAAGGCCCATCATTACCTGTTGATGCTGGGACCTGACTGGGTGTAGGGATTGGGACTCAAACACAGGGCATGGTCCCAGGGCTTTGCTTCTTTTCCAGAAGGTTTTAAACTGTTTCTTCTTCAGCTTGAACTTATTTTCAGCATTTCTGAGTCCCTTTAATTTTTACAGTTTTCTGTCCTGACTGTGTAAGTATAAAATAATGAATGAATTGACTGAAGAACTTGTGTATAACCTGTGAATATTCTGTGGCATTGAACTTATTCCTTTATTCATTCTGCTGAGTGTCCCATGTCCCTTCCTACAGCTGCACTATGAAAGACCATTGTGTGCTGCCCAGTGCTCTCAGCACCTGGACTCAGCAGCCCTGCACACTGTCACCCTGAGAGTCTCAGTGCCGTCTCTGCTGAGCTAGGAGCTGTGTCCTGTGTCCCTGTCTTGACTTGCCCTTCCTCCCCCTGGAGCTGGACTTGACCTTCAGCTTCTCACCTGCATGTTTTCATTGTATCTCCTTCACTGAGGTCCCCTCACAGCCCCATTTTTAATAGCATCTTCCCACCACATCTTCCACATCACTGGTTCAGTTTATTCCTGGAGCTGAACTTCCACCATCTCTCCATCAACTTCAAGTAGATTCCCTGCCTTCCCAAGGAGCTGTTTCTCAGCACTGCTCTAGGGTTTCAAGCATGTTTTCCTTTAGAAGAAAAAAAAAAAAAACAGGGATGATGCCTGAGATGGACATTACCAAGAGTAAGAGTGTCAATCATTCTGCTGGATATACAAATAGCTAACCATTATGTTGTATGCTTGAAACTAATAAAATTTATACCCCAAAGTAAATAATAAATACGCTCAAAATTCAAACGGGTCTTGCAGGAGCTGTGAAGGAATACAAACTCTGGTGACAATGATAACAGTAATATTACTAAACAAGCGTGATTAATGGTATTTTAAAGACAATTCAATGGTTGTGAAATAAGTACTAAATTAGCTGATTACTATTCAAGTCTTTTCTAATAACTGCTCCCTGGGTTGGGAGGAGGGATGAGGAAGGGACTGATAGAACCAGGAATAGAACCCTGCAGAATATTCATTGTTCAGATACTAACATTCAAGTCAAGGGACAGCCTGATTAGTTGAGGAAATGTTAACTTATATTTTGTTTTTTGAGTTAAATATAAGAGTTAAAAAATCAACACTGGGATGCATTTTTATAAGATGTATTTTTAAAGATAAATTTGCCTATTTAAAGAGAGTGACTAGCAGAGGAGGAAATAGAGAGGGAGAGGCCAGAGCTCTGATCCAGCTCAGGTTCTTCCTGTGGAGCTCAGGTTCTTCCTCTTTCCTAAGGCCTCAAGCAGGCAGAGTCTGAGATCCACAGCTGAATCATCACCAAGAACTCAAAAGACCTCCAGATTTATAAAGCAGAGTTGATATTCAGAGAGGTTAACAGGAAACATAAGCTGACAGCCGAAGTTATGTGGCAGTAAACCTCTAGAAGAATCTACTTTTTCAGTCTCTTTTTTCCTTGCCAGCCTCAGGCACAACTCCTCAGATTCACATTGAGCCTGGAGGCACTGGGGAGGTGAAGCTGACCTGCACATCCAGGGGCTGGTACCCAGAGCCTGAGGTGCAATGGAGGGACCTGCAAGGTCTGCGATACTTGGAGCCGGCCTCTGAGACAAAGACAGTGGCAGGAGATGGCCTGTTTCAAGTGCAAGCATCTGTCACTATAGACAGCAGGTCAAGAGATGTGTCCTGTGTCATAAGAAAGCCAGTCCTCGGTGAGGAGAAGGAAGCACACGTTTCTATGGCAGGTCAGTGTCCTCCAATGGGAGAATCCTGAGATCTCTGCTGAGCAAGGAGGGGACAGCATCCAAGACCTGAGGGTGAAGGGCCTTTAGAATGCTCTACCCTATCAACTGTAGTTGTTATTGGAGAGCTTGTTTGAAAACTTCTTATGTCTGTTTTGTACTTCTTTGTGATAGGGGCATCATTACATTATTGTATAGCAATGGTTGCACAAGGTATCAAAGAAGATTTAATTATTTTGAATTATCTTTTAACATTTTTTTCTAAGCCCTCTTATTCCTACTGCCAAGGGAAATAACCCTTTTAGACAATTTGATGTTTCTAGGCTGTCAAATGAAGCCAATCTGGTGAGTTCCGACTACCACCTTTGTGGCCTGCGGCAAATGCTAACTTTCCAAACCTAGACTCTGAAGTCCAGACCTAGACTCTGCGTCTCACAGTCCCTCACAGTCCCTCACAGTCTTAGACTACCCTGCCTTTTGCTTGCTTGTCAGGCTCACATACAGGCATGTGGAAGGTCACTGAGTAGAGAGGACAGTGGCAAAGTCTGATTGAGGAAACTGAGAAAGGAGGGAGGAGAATTAAATATAAAAGGAATCCTTTATACCATTTGTAGCCTTTTAGGATTTATAGGAGAATGATAGTAGAAAGTGACCATACACCAAGGCTTGACATTCCTGAATGAGAATACAATGGTATCTAATGTATCAGATTTACTTGTGGGTCCATAAGAAGTGATTTTCTCTCTCTCCCTTTGGAAGTGCAAGAGAACATGAAGCTCTCAGGGATTACTGGGTCACTGTGAATTTCAGGGAGGGAGGGTGAGGCTTAGAATCACTGTCCCTGTTCTCACGTCTCCCAGGAGAGAGCCCTTGGGTTTGTCCATAGCAGCCAGGTCACTGATGTCAAGCTCCGTCTCAAGGAAGATAATTCCTGTGTTTCAGACGCCATGTTCTCCAGGCTCTGGCCCTGGATAGTGGGATTCGCTGTGCCCCTGTGTCTCCTGGCTGTTGCCACAGCCTTCGGTGTTCTCTTTGTATGAACTAGAAGAAAACTAGGTATGTTTGGGCTTGATATCCTTGTCCTTGTGATAAAAGCTAATAATAGCTTTCAGCATAAATGTACTTCACAGATCATTTGTAATGGTTGCACTGAAAGCAGAAATAGTTAACATCATTTAATTGATTAGAAATATAAGTCTTAGATTTACCATTCAACCATATCATCGCTGCCTGGTTGAGTTGTCTCTAGATTGGGATCCATATTACAGAGCAGAGTCATTGCAGAACCTCTCCCAAATCAGAAGGGGGATGTCTGGGAACCTGTGTCTGTCTTGCAGCATCAAGAGAGCATCTCTGGTGAGAGGAACAACAGCTCAATCTGACCCTGGATTCCTAATAATTCATTTATCTTTTTTCTCTGTTTTCAGGTTCACTACAAATAGAACATGGTGAGTTGCATTACACTTGAGAATCATGCCAATTCTTGGTAACTGAACTACATTCAAGTTATGCTATATCAACATGAATCTAGTAGGAAAGACTTCAGGGGAGCCAGGTGGTGATGCACTTTGTTCAGCAGGTGTAGTTCTGTGCATAAGCACCTGCATGAGGACTGGAATTTCAGCCCCTTCTCCCTACCTGGTGGAGAGAACACTAAGGTAGTACCTCTCTCTCCTTCCCTCTCTCTCTCTGTCTCTCTGGCTGTCTCTCTTTCTTTCTCCCTCACTCCCTCATCTCCCTCTCTCTCTTTCCATTCCCCTCTCAATTTCTCTCTTTCCTGTCATAAAATAGAACAGAAGAAAAAGGAGAAAAATAGTGTCGGGAGCAGTGGTTGGTAATGCCAACACCACGGAGCTTAGTAATATTCCATTGTGTATATAGCCCACACATTACTCAGCTACTTGATATTGCACACCTGGGTGGCTTCCAGCTTTAGACTATTAAAAATTGTGCTGCTATAAACTAAGATATACAGAGATCTTTTTGGATGGGTGTGTTTGTATCCTTACCATATATCCCCTGAAGAGAAATTGTGGGGTCATAGGGTAGGTCCACTTCTAGCCTTTGAGATATTCCAGACTGCTCTCCACAGGAGCTGGACCAATTTATACTATAGCCAGAAGTACCGGAAGGTTCTTCTGTCCCCACAACCTCTGCAGCATTTATTGTTGCTGTGGTTTCTGATGTAGAACATTCTCACAGGAATGAAGTGCTATCTCATAGGTGACTAAATTTGTATTTTTCTAATAATAAATGACTTGGAGCATTTTTTCATGTTGTTTAACTTTTAAATATTTTTTGTTGGACATTCTGTAAATATTCTCTCCCCATTTTTGGATAGGGACATATGTTTTCTTTTTTAAATTTTTTACATTTATTCATTTTCCCTTATGTTGTCCTTGTTTTATTGTGGTAGTTATTGCTGTTATTGATCTATTTGTTGTTGGATAGGACAGAAAGAAATGGAGAGAGGGGAAGACAGAGAGGGGGACAGAAAGATAGACACCTACAGACCTGCTTCACTGCCTGTGAAGCGACTCCCCTGCAGGTGGGGAGCCATGGGCACCAATCGGAATCCTTATGGTCATTGCGCTTTGCACTACTTGTACTTAACCCACTGTGTTACCACCTGTCTCCCAGTCATTTTTGTTCTTGTTGCTGAGTTTGGTGAATTCTTTATATGTTTTGGTTATTATCCTGTTGTCTAATATATGGCATAAAAATATCTTCTCCCACTGTGTAAGTGGTCTCTATGTTTGTGTGGTGGTGATTTTTGTTATACTAAAGCTTTTTAATTTATTGTTATCCCATTGGTTTATTTTTTATTTAATCTTCTTAGTTGAATTTCTAGCAATAAAGATGTCTTTAAAGAGTTCTGCCAATATTGTACTCTAAGTGTTTGATTGTTTATGGACTAACATCCAACTCTTTGATCCTATTAAAATTTACTTTTGTGTTTGGTGAAATGTAGTGGTTCAGTTTCATTCTTCTGCATGTTTCAACCCAATTTTTCAACACTACTTGTTGAAAAGACCCTTCTTTCCCCATTTCATAGTCTGGGCAGCTTTGTCAAAGATTCGGTGTCTATGGTACGGTGTCACTGGTGAACTCATTTAAAGTAGGAGTTTGTTTGTTTCTTTTAGTATAGAACTCATTTCAGAAATTCTTGCCTGACTGGTGGTGAAATACTCTGGAGTCTGTATTGGAGACAATTTTTGGCTGGTAATCAATTCCTTTAGTATAGTGAATGTTTCATTCCATTCTCTTGTGGTTTCTAGTGTCAGTGATGAGAACTCTACAGATAATCTGATGGTTATTGACTTGTATTTCAAATTCTTTTTCCCCTGTGTCATACTATGGATAAAAAATTAAAATATTAATAATAATAATAATTTTTTATATTTATTTATTTATTTATTTCCTTTTGTTGCCCTTGTTGCTTTATTGTTGTAGTTATTATTATTGTTGTCATTGTTGGATAGGACAGAGAGAAATGGAGAGAGGAGGGGAAGACAGAGAGGAGGAGAGAAAGATAGACACCTGCAACCTGCTTCACCGCCATTGAAGCGACTCCCCTGCAGGTGGGGAGCCGGGGTTCGAACCGGGATCCTTATGCTGGTCCTTGTGCTTTGCACCACCTGTGCTTAACCCGCTGTGCTATAGCCCGACTCCCTTTAATAATAATTTTTAAACCAGAAACAGCATCGCTTTTGGCTGACAAGCAGATACCATATTATGAAAGCTGAAAGCAGAAATGCATATCATCAGATTAGAAATATAACTCTTAGTTTTACCCTTCAACCATAACATCCCTGCCTGGTTGAGTAGCCTCTAGATTGGGATCTATATTACAGAGCAGAGTCATTTCAGAACCCCTCCCACATCAGAAGGGGGATGTCTGGGAACCTGTGTCTGTCTTGGAGCATCAATAGAGCATTTCTGGTGAGATGAACAGCAGCTCAATCTGACCCTGAATTCCTAATAATTATTTTATCTTTTTCTCTATTTTCAGATTCACTACAAAGAGATTATGGTAAGTTGCATTAAACAAGAGAATCATGCCAATTCTTGTTTACTGAACCACATTCAAGTTATGCTAAATCAACATGAATCTAGTAGGAAAGACTTCAGGGGAGCCCGGTGGTGGTGCACTTGGAACAGCCGGTGTAGTACTGTGCATAAGCACCTGCATAAGGACTGGAATTTGAGCCGCTTCTCCCTACCTGGTGAGAGTCTTCACAAGTAGTAAGCAGTACCTCTCTGTCTCTCTCTCTCTCTCCTATTCCTTCCCTCTTCCTTTCCATTCCCCTCTCAATTTCTCTCTGTCCTGTCATATAAAAAAGAACAGAAGAAAAAGGAGAAAAATAGTGTCGAGAGCAGTGTGTTGGTAATGCCAGCACCATGGAGCTGAATAGTATTCCAAAGTGTATATAGCCCACACCTTAAGCAGCTACTTGATGTCAGTCACCTGGGTGGCTTCCAGCTTTAGACTATTAAAAATTGTGCTGCTATAATCTAAGATTTACACAGATCTTTTTGGATGGGTGTGTTTGGTTCCTTACCATATATATCCCCAGAAGAGGAATTGTAGGGTCATAGCAAATGTCCACTTCTAGCCTTTGGAACTTCTCCATACTACTCTCCACAGGAGCTGGACCAATTTACACTCCCACCAGTAGTGCAGGAAGGTTCTTCTGTCCCCACAACCTCTCCAGCATTTATTCTTGCTGTGATTTCTGATGTAGAACATTCCACATAATTTATTTGATATCTCATAGTTGTCTCTATTTGCATTTTTAAATTTATTTTTTATTTAAGAAAGGTTAAATTAAAAAAAAAAACATAGGATAGGAGGGGTACAACTCCACACAATTCCTACCACCCAATCTCCATATCCCATTCCCTCCCCTGATAGCTTTCCCATTCTCTATCCCTCTGGGAGCATGGACCCAGGGTCATTGTGGGTTGCAGAAGGTAGAAGGTCTGGCTTCTGTAATTGCTTCCCCGCTGAACATGGACGTTGACTGGTCAGTCCATACTCCCTGTCTGCCTCTCTCTTTCCCTAGTAGGATGGTCTCTGGGGAACCGGAGCTCCAGGACACATTGGTGGGGTCTTCAGTCCAGGGACCCCTGGCTGGCATCCTGATGGCATCTGGAACCTGGTGGCTGAAAAGACAGTTAACATACAAACCAAACAAATTACATTTTTTTAGTAATCAAGGACTTGGAGCATTTTATCATGTTTCTTGACCTTTATAATGTTTTTTGTTTAACATTATGTTTATGTTCTCGACCCATTTTTGGATGGGGTTGTTTTCTTTTTCTAATATTTCATATTTATTTATTGTCCTTTTTGTTGCCCTTCTTGTCTTATTGTTGTAGTTATTGTTGCTATAGATATATTCATTAGATTAGATTAGATTTCCATGGTATGGTGCCAGTCACTGATGAACTCATTTAAAGCAGGAGTTGTTTGTTTCTTTTAGTGTAGGACTCCTTTCAGGAATTCTTGCCAGGCTGGACTTGTGGTGATGAATTCCTCTGGATTCTGTATGTTTGAGAAGCTTTTAAGTTATCCTGCATACATGAAAGATAGTTTAGCAGTAGAGAGAATTTATTGCTGGTAATCTATTCCTTTAGTATAGTGAATGTTTCATTACATTCTCATGTGGTTTCTAATGTCTGTGATGAGAACTCTACAGATAGTCTGATGGTTATTGCTTTATATTTCAAATTCTTTTTCCCCTGTATCATGCATATCCATGGGTACAAAAACTGAAATAATAGTAATAACAATAATAATTTTAAAACCAGACACAATATCACTTTTGGCTGACAAGCAGATACCATATTATCAAAGCTGAAAGCAGAAATGGCTAACATCAGGTAATTCAGTAGAAATATAAAACCTAGTTTTACCCTTCAACTATAACATCACTGCCTGGCTGAATAGTCTCTAGATTTGGATCTATATTACAGAGCAGAGTCATTTCAGAACCCCTCCCACATCAGAAGTGGGATGTCTGGGAAGCTATGTCTGTCTTGCAGCATCAATAGAGCATCTCTGGTGAGATGAAAAGCAGTTCAAATTGACCCTGAATTCTTAACATTTAATTTATCTTTTTCTCTATTTTCAGGTTCACTGCAAAGAGAATATGGTAAGTTGCATTAGACCTGAGAATCATGTCAATTCCTGGTTACTGACCCACATTCAAGTTCTGCTAAATAAACATGAATCTAGTAGGAAAGACTTCTGGGGATCCGGGCTGTGGTGCACTTGGTTCAGCAGGTGTAGTACTGTGCATAAGCACCTGCATAAAGACTGGATTTAAGCCCCTTTTCCCTACCTGGTGAAAGTCTTCACAAGTAGTAAGCAGTTCCTCCCTCTCTGTCTCTCTCGCTGCCACTCTCTCTCTCCTTTTCTCTCCCGCTCCCTTTCCCTTCCCCTTTAATTTCCCTGTCCTGTCATATAAAATAGAACAGAAGAAAAAGGAGAAAATAGTGTCAAGAGCAGTGTGTTGGTAATGCCAGCACCACAGAGCTGAGTAGTATTCCATTGTGAATATAGCCCACACCTTAAGCAACTACTTGATGTTGGTCACCTGGGTGGCTTCCAGCTTTAGACTATTAAAAATTGTGCTGCTATAAACTAAGATATACACAGATCTTTTGGGATGGGTGTGTTTCATTCTTTACCATATATCCCCAGAAGAGGAATTGTGAAGGTCACAGCGAAGGTCCACTTCTAGCCATTGAAACTTCTCCAGACAGCTCTCCACAGGAGCTGGACCAATTTACACTCCCACCAGTAGTGCAGGAAGGTTCTTCTGTCCCCACAACCTCTCCGGCATTTATTCTTGCTGTGATTTCTGATGTACAAAATTCCACAGGAGTTATTTGATATCTCCTTTTTGTCTGCATTTGCATTTTCTTAGTAATCAAAGACTTGGAGCATTTTTCCCTGTTTCTTGACCTTTAGAATATTTTTTGTTTAATATTCTGTTCACATTCCCTCCCCATTTTTGGATGGGGTTATTTGTTTTCTTTTTTTATATTTAATTATTGTCCCTTTTGTTGCCCCTGTTGTTTTATTGTTGAGAGTTATTGTTGCTATTGATATATTCATTATTGGATAGAAAAGAGAGAAATGGAGAGAGGAGAAGACACAGAGAGCGACAGAAAGACAGACATCAGCAGATCTGTTTCACTGCCTGTGAAGTGACTTCCCTGCAGGTGGGGAACCTGGGGCTCCAGTCGAGATTCTTATGGTCATTGTGCTTGGTGCCATGTGCTTAACCTGCTGTGTTGCCATCTGTCTCCCACTCATTTATTTTCTTGTTGTTGACTTTGGTGAATTCTTTATATGTTTTGGTTATTATCCTGTTGTCTAATGAATGGCATACAAATATCCTCTCCCACTGGGTAAGCGGTCTCTATGTTTGTGTGGTGGTGATTTTTGCTATACTAAAGCTTTTTAATTTGTTGTAGTCCCATTGGTTTATTTTTTATTTAGTCGTCTTAGTTAAATTTCTATCAATAAAGATGTCTTTAAAGAGTTCTGCCAATATTGTACTCTAAGGGTTTGATAGTTTATGGCCTAACATCCAAGTCTTTGATCCAATTAAAATTTACTTTTGTGTTTGGTGAAATGTAGTGGTTCAGTTTCGTTCTTCTGCATGTTTCAACCCAATTTTTCAACACCACTTGTTGAAAAGACCCTCCTTTCCCCATTTCATAGTCTGGGCAGCTTTGTCAAAGATTCGATGTCCATGGTATGGTGTCACTGATGAACTCATTTAAAGTAGGAGTTTGATTCATTCTTTTAGTGTAGGACTCCTTTCAGGAATTCTTGCCAGGCTGTACTTGTGGTGCTGAATTCCTCTGGATTCTGTATGTTTGAGAAACTTTTAGGTTATCCTACCTACATGAAAGATGGTTTAGCAGTGGAGAGAATTTGTGGCTGCTAATCTATTCCCTTAGTATAGTGAAGGTTTCATTCCATTCTCTTGTGGTTTCTAATTTCTGTGATGAGAACTTTGCAGATAGACTGATGGTTCTTGGTTTGTATTTCAAATTCTTTTTCTCCTGTGTCGTGCATATCCTTGGATACAAAAATTGAAATAATATTAATAATAATAATTGTAAAACCACACACAGCATCACTTTTGGCTGACAAGCTTTTACCATTTTATAAAAGCTGAAAGCAGAAATGGCTAACATCAGGTAATTCATTAGAAATATAATTCTTAGTTTTACCCTACAACCATAACATCCCTGCCTAGCTGAGTTGTCTCTATATTGGGATCTATATTAAAAAGCAGAGTCATTTCATAACCCCTCCCAGATTAGAAGAGGGAAGTCTGGGAACCTGTGTCTGTCTTGCAGAATCAAGAGAGCATCTCTGGTGAGATGAACAGCAGCTCTATCTGACCCTGAATTACTAATCATTAATTTATCTTTTATCTATTTTCAGGTTCACTGCAAAGAGAATATGGTAAGTTGCATTAGACCTGAGAATCATGCCAATTCCTGGTTATGACCCTCATTCAAGTTCTGCTAAATAAACATGAATCTAGTAGGAAAGACTTCAGGGGAGCTGGGTTGTTGTGCACTTGGTTCAGCAGGTGTAGTACTATGCATAAGCACCTGCATAAGGACTGGATTTAAGTCCCTTTTCCCTACCTGGTGAGAGTCTTCACAAGTAGTAAGCAGTACCTCTTTCTCTCTGTCTCTCTCTCTGTCAGTCTCTCTCTCCTATTGTCTCCCTCTCCTTTTACCTTCCACTCTTAATTTCTCTCTGTCCTGTCATACTATACTAAAGCATTTTAATTTCTTGTATTCCCATTGTTTTATTTTTAGTCTTCTTAGTTAAATTTCTATCATTAAAGATATATTCAAAGAGTTCTGCCAATATTTTACTCTAAGTATCTGATAGTTTATGGCCGAACATCCAAGTTGTTTGTTGGGTAGTATGCCACCTCCCCCGGCTTAAAGCTTCTATCTCTAATCCTGCTTAACTAAGCACCGGCATGCCTGCAGGGCATTGGTTTGATCCCACTTAAAACTGGGGTCTACTTACTTAAACCACTGTTAGCTAAGCACCTCCCTGCCTCCAGGGCACTGGTTTAATCCCCACTGGTTCATGATGTCCTTTTGCTCCACCACCTCATCTAGTACACCCTAATTTCCACCAGTCTTGTTTCGCTCCACCCTTCTATGTCACATCCTGTTTCCACCCTACTTGGCGAGTATATATAAGGACAGGATTGTGATTAGAGATATCTTAGATTGCACTGTGTTCCACATGAATAAAGAGATATTGCTTCTCAGCTCAGCCGTTAGTCCCTGGTTGTCTGTCTCCCGCCTGCAAAGCTAGCCCAGCAGTCTTTGAGCCCATAAAATTTACTTTTGTGTTTGGTGAAATTTTGTGGTTCAGATTCATTCTTCTGTAAGTTTTAACCCAATTTTTCAACACCACTTGTTGAAAAGACCCTCCTTTCCCCTTTCCATAGTCTGGGCAGCTTTGTCAAAGATTAGATGCCCATGGTATGGTATCACTGATGAACTCATTAAAAGTAGGAGTTTGTTTGTTTGTTTTAGTGTAGGACTCCTTTCAGGAATTCTTGCCAGGCTGTACTTGTGGTGGTGAATTCTTCTGGACTCTGTATGTTTGAGAATCTTTTATGTTATCGTACATACATGAAAGATGGTTAGGAGTGGAGAGGATTTGTGGCTGGTAATCTATTTCTTTAGTATAGTGAATGTCTCATTCCATTCTCTTCTGGTTTCTAGTGTCTGTGATGAGAACTCTGCAGATAATCTGAGGATTCTTGCTTTGTATTTCAAATTATTTTTCCCCTGTGTCATGCATATGCAAGGATACAAAAATTGATATAACAGTAATAGTAATTTTAAAACAAGAAACAGTGTCACTTTTGGCTGACAAGCAGATACCATATTATGAAGGCTAAAAACAGAAATGGCTAACATCAGTCAATTCATCAGAAATATAACTCATAGTTTTACCCTTCAACAGTAACATCCCTGCCTGACTGTATTGTCTCTAGATTGGGATCTCTATTACAGAGCAGAGTTATTTCAGAACCCCTCCCACATCAGAAGGGGGTGTCTGGGAAGCTATGTCTGTCTTGCAGCATCAATAGAGCATCTCTGGTGAGATAAAAAGCAGTTCAAATTGACCCTGAATTCTTAACACTTAATTTATCTTTTTCTCTATTTTCAGGTTCACTGCAAAGAGAATATGGTGAGTTGCATTAGACCTTAGAATCATGCCAATTCTTGGTTGCTGATCCACATTCTAGTTATGCTAAATAAGCATGAATCTAGTAGGAAAGACTACAGAGGAGACTGGTGGTGGTGTACTTGGTTCAGCAGGTGTAGTTCTGTGCATAAGCTTACCTGCATAAGGACTGGGATTTGAGCCCCTTCTCCCTACTTGGGAGAGAGGTATCACAGGTAGTACACAGTGTCTCACATCCCCCCCCTCCCTGCACTCCCCTTCTCTCTTTCACTTCCCCTCCCAATTTCTCTCTGTCCTGTGATATAAAATAGAACAGAAGAAAAAGGAGAAAAATAGTGTCGGGAGCAATGTGTTGGTAAAAGCTACACCACGAAGCTTTTATTATTCTATTGTGTATATAGCCCACACCTTACTCAGCTACTTGTTGATGTTGGACATCTCAGTTGCTTTCAGGTTTAGACTATTATAAATTGAGCTGCTATAAACTATGATACACACAGATCTTTTTGGATGGTTGTGTTTGTTTCCTTGCCATATATCCCCAGAAGAGGAATTGTGGGGTCATGTGGTAGGTTTACTTCTAGCCTTTGAGAGTTCTCCAGACTGCTCTCTACAGGAGCTGGAACAATTTCTACTCCCACGAGCAGAGCAGGAAGTTTCTTCTCTAACCACAAACTCTCCAGAATTTATTGCTGTTGTGGTTTCTAATGTAGACCATTCTCACAGGTCTGAAGTGTTTTCTCATAGTTCTCTCTATTTGCATTTTTCTATGAATCAATGACTTGGAGCATTTTTTCATGTTTCATGACCTTTAGACTATTTTTTGTTGAATATTTTGTTCATATCCTCTCCACATTTTT
The DNA here is from genome assembly GCF_950295315.1 of Erinaceus europaeus. Taxonomy (NCBI): domain Eukaryota; kingdom Metazoa; phylum Chordata; class Mammalia; order Eulipotyphla; family Erinaceidae; genus Erinaceus; species Erinaceus europaeus. Next base: position 19,725,956 of record NC_080170.1, read on the forward strand.
ATATGGGATCATTTGTTTATTTTTTTAAGTTTTTTATAATTATTTATTTTATTTTCTGTTCCTCTTGTTATTTTATTGTTGTAATTGTTGTTATTAAAGTATTTGTTGTTGGATAGGACAGAGAGAAATGGAGAGAGAAGAAGACAGAGGGGGGACAGAAAGATAGACATCTGAAGACCTGCTTCACTGCCTGTGAAGTGACTCTTCTGCCTGTGGGGAGCTACTGGCTTGAATGGTGTCTTTATTGTCCTTGTGATTGGCCCCAAATGAGCTTAACCCTTTGTGTTACCACCAGTCTCCCAGTCATTTGTTTTCTTGTTGCTGAGTTTGGTGAATTCTTTATATGTTGAAAAGACCCTCCTTTCCCCATTCCATAGTCTGAGCAGCTTTGTCCAAGAGTTGATGTCCATGTATGGTGTCACTGATGAACTCATTTAAAGTAGGAGTTTGTTTCTTTTAGTGTAGGAATCCTTTCAGGAATTCTTGCCAGTGGACTGGTGGTGGTGAATACCTTTGGTTTCTGTATGTTTTGTTACTTTATGTTTTAAGTTATACTAAATACAAGAATGATGGTTTAGCAGTAGAAAGAATTTGTGCCTGGTAATCTATTCCTTTAGTATAGTGAATATTTCATTCCATTTCCTTCTGATTTCTAGTGTCTGTGATGAGAACTTTCAGATAGTTTGATGGTTCTTGCTTTGTAGTATAAATTCTTTTTCCCCTGTGCCATGCATTAGCCAAGGATATAAAAATTGAAATAATAATAATTTAAAAACCAGATGCCATGCCACGTTTGGCTGACAAGCAGATACCATATTATGAATGCTGTAAAATAATTAGAGAAATTGTTAGACTTTAACTTCAGAAAACTTTTGACAGGCAATTCAAATTCAAAATCCTAAATATTATTTCACCTAAAAACTACAAAATTCACAAAGAAAACTTCAAATGGAAATTCAAGATGTTAAAGAGGCTGGGTAGAGAATTACAGCTATTATTAGAGGCATTGTAAGTAGAATATTTCCGCTTGATGACTGGCTAGCAGGGCTAGGAGAGAAAAGCACCACTTTCTCTTAGTCTGAAGCTCCTTAACAGTGAGGATTCCTGAACAATGGAGTAATTCTGGGTGAAATAGCAGGCACCAGCAGAAAAATATTAACATGAGAGTAACTGGAATTCCAGAAGTTGAGGAGATGGAGAGAGAGCAGAGTTGATATTTGAATATGTCATAGAGTAAACCTGTCACACACATTGGAATTGCTGAAAGTATAAGCATTAAGAAAGCCAAAAGAACAGCTAGAATTTATAATTCAAAATGGCCCACACCACAACACATCACTGTATAACTTTGGAAAAACAAAGACAGACAAAAAATCTATTTTAGGTCACTAGAGGAAATGTGTTTTAATTTTAAAGACTATTTTGATTATTCTTACATGGTTCCTAAATATATAAATAATTCACATTAATAAGATACCCAGGACCACACAGATAACTTCCCAGGCAGGTTTCCTGCATTTTGGGGGGAATCTAGTCTGAAGCCTGGCAGCAGAGGGAGGTGCCAATGCAACTCAAGGAGCTTCTGTGCTCTGGGTTTCCCCCTTGGTCTAGCTCACTCTTCCTCTCTGACCTTGTATCTGAGTGGAAAATAGGCTAGACAATGAATTTTCACATTTGAAAGTTCTGTCTCTCCTCCTCATGCTCAATTGAAAACACAGCCAGTGTCCCCTCAGAATGATGATTTCTCTCTTTCTGTTTGCTTGCAGCCCAAAGCAAAGCCCTGGGAGCAGAGGGTGAGTGAAATCCGTATTCCCTACTTTGACATCTGTCATCAATGTTCAGGGTGCCAGTATGCCAGGCTAGCTTCATGGCAGTAGACAGAGACCCGGGGACACACGGCTGAGCGGAGAACGCAGTTTAATCTTTATTCACAAGTGACAGTTCAAAAACTAATCTAATCTAATCACTGCACATTCTGTCCTGCATCTTTCTCCTCTGGCAGCAGAGTCAGGAACTCCGAAGTACATAGGGTAGGGGCGGGGAGAAGGAAGAAGCATGAAACTAGCAAGGGCTAAACCAAATCTCCCGGAGGTGGGGGTAGTGAGACCAAACCAATGTAACAGAAAAGACCATGTAAATAGACCACAATGTCAAGCAATGTAACAGAAGCAGAACTGGATCCCAGAAGCAGAACTAGAAACATACCAACAGACATCCACATGTCATTATTCATACCTAAACCTGTCCTGCTAGCTTTTCAACTAACTTTACATTTTCTTTGTTTGTAGGACTGTCATCAGAAGATTTGCAGGTAAGTATAAATGTGATGAGTATTAAGTGTGATTTATAACTACCAATATTATGCAAATAGATTGACTCATGCCTGAGGTTCAAAATCCCAGGTCCAATGCTGCAGATCACCATAAACCAGAACTGAGCAGTGCTTTGGTAAAATATATAAATAAAGAAATGTAGAGGAATAAAAGATGTCTGGTGTCAGACACAGTTTCATATAAATGCTCAGAGAGCTTCCATTTTCTCACCCCCTGGTAATTCAGTAAGAATCACTTTAAAATCCTCTATTTGGGTTGGGAAATAGCTCACGTGGATGGTGCACTGCTTCTGCCTTTTGTGCAACCCAGGTTTAAGCCTGACCCCCATTGCATTAAAGAAACTTTGGTGCCATGGTCTCATTTTTCCCCCTTCTGTCTCTCTGGAACTCTTTTTTAGAATAAAGGCTTTTCCTGAGTAATCTATATAGTATTCTGTGCTGCCACAGTAGCTTTGCGGGCAGGAGAGAGGATTCAGGAACCAAGCTCATGGTGATAGCAATACAAATCTTTATTCATGCAGACACCCCAGAGTCGGGCGTGAGTGCAGCAGGTTAAGCCATGTGATACCAAACCACAATGGTCACCTCCCAGTCTGCACACCAGCCCTTCTCCAGATCTGGACATGGGAGAGAAAAGAGAGGAAGAGAAGAAGAGAGAAAAACCAGGAAAATAAGTAGGCTTTATAGGGCAAAACCAGTAGTGGCAAGTTGGGAAAGGAGATGGCTGGAAAAGGGGGTGGAGAAAAGAATGAGTGGGAAGGTAGAAAGTTTCCGTGGCAATGGTTGCCAGGGTTTTTTTTTTCAAGTGGCAGGATTAATGTACCCTGCAGGTAGGGCGGTCTCAAGGTAGAAAGAAGATACATCAGGCAAAATAATGATTATGTAAATAGGCCATAGTTTCTCCACTTTCGTTTTATCTAATGGCCATAGTATCAGGAATGTGGGGTGCTTTGTGAGGCAGAGAGTCTGATAGGACAAGGCACCTTTGGGTTACTACAGTCCCTCCTTGCTCAACCTCTTGGTAGAGAGAGAGACTGACTGGATAGATGCAGCCCTCAGGCTCAAGCCCTGCCAAGCTCAACTACATGCTCACAGTTTCCAAACATCTCCCTCTTTGAGTGGCCATATATAAATGGGTGAATGTGTGTAAAAGACTCCATTTCTGTCAGAGGAATAGCAATGTAGGAATGAATAGAAACTATTTGGACAGAAACCTGAATGATATCATGCAGGCGTTTTTAAGAGAACTGGAATAAGACAGGGAGCGATATGTAAAAGTAGCGAGGGACAGCGTGAGACTGAAAAGGGGCCTGGTAGGTGGAGATGGGGTGCCTGATGTGTGGAAGGGGTACTGCCTGATATGCAGAGGAGTGGGGGCCTGATAGGCCAAGGTGCAAGAGGGGTGATCTGGCATTGCAGAGTCCTGAGACAGCTGGATGTAAAATCCATGGACCGCTACAGTTAGTCCTCGAGAAGTCCAGCAGTGTAAAAGGAGTGTCCACAGAGGTACCAGCAAGTCCAATAGAAACATCAGGCCAATGCGAATGACCAGGGGAAGAAATGCCACACGTCTATCTCGATGGGGGAGTACAGCCACTGAAAATTTGCTTCTCTGTAGAGAGTGAGCTGAAGTCGCCAAAATGTGACAGTTGAGGCAGAATCAAGAAGGGCAGACAACAATTGGTGAGAGAAAGGCAGTAAGAAAATTTTGTCCTTGGAATCTGTGAATCAGGTTGTGTAGATCATGTCAGGACACATCATTGGTTGGGTGAGCACTGTATTCATGCTGTCTAGTGGGCAATGTCAGAATGTGCATGGGTCCAGATGGCTTTCCGGGAATTCCTGTGAAAGAAACACAAACAAATCTGCTTACAGTGATTAGCAGGACATCTGGATCAAATTTTTAAAAGAGGTTTAATGTAATTAGTACCTTAGTCAGCTGAATATTGGGGGGATGTATCCCCATTTTTTCTTTACTTAACTGCCTAGGTGTTTGGTGGGCCTTCTCAACAACCATTTGTCTTTGGGAGTTGATAAGGGGTTTCTGTGATATGGGTGACATTATAAATGAAAAACATCTTTAAATTGTTGGCTGACAAAGACTTTAAATTGTTTGAAACCATAGGCAGGTCTATAGTGGCAAAATGAGATATACCAATTAAGTGTAGAAGAATATGTGAATGCTGTTGTTAATTTGCATAAGTTGTATATGGGGGAACTTCTTATATACTTTAATATCTTACCATATGAGCAGATGCTTTTTCATGTGAAGACTTGACAGCTGTAATTCACTTATTTGTGAAAAATAAAACTTGTAATAAGTTAGAAGTTTACTATAATATCTAGATGATTATAATTGGTTTAAGTATCTTTATAATTTTGGAAGGCCTTTCTAGTATGATTTTAAGGCTGTTTAAACAATTCAAGCACAATAAAATGTGGTCAGTTAAAGAGAAGAACCATTGTTAGAAGCCTCAAGCATGAGGATCATTAGCATATCCATTTTGTGACCTATCATTGACCCAGGCTGGTGCTACCTTTGTAATTGAGAAGGTATATGAGAGCTTTACATATCCATAGCATCTTCTAACTTTTGGTACATCCATTTAAGATGGAGACACACCCCAGATGTGCACAGGAATTTCAGACCAGATTTAGTTAAAATATATTCATTTTTAACTTAGACTTTAAACAAACTCAGGTTATTTAGAGAGTTAACACATGTTAGTGACAATGTTTTCTGGTTTGTTTTTTTTTAGAACATTTGCAATATCAGATTGATGCCAGATTTGTTGTGGATTAATTTCCACAAGATAGCTCACATAGCACTTTTGGGGGCCCTCCAAAAATGTCCTGTATAGAGAAAATGTATTTTAATTTTAGAGATGTTAAATTCTCACATTAAATATTTAGACTTTTACCTTAAATACTCAGTTACTTTAGCAAATTAATTTTACGTTTATAAGAATCATGTTGAAAACTCCTTCATTTAATTTTGCCTGGTAAGAATGTAGCTTCAAAGTTACACTTTTAACTTAAGTGTTAATTTTTACCAAACTTCAAACACACACATAAACATGTAGTCTTTAATACACAGAAGGAGAAAAACTTTTATTACGAAGATATATCATGTCAAACACAAATTTAGATCTGTACTGTTTTAGTTGAACCATTTTTACTTACACAGTTTAAGATTAAACATTTCACATTTATACCAAGACTTAAAAAAAATAAAAAGGGGGAAAGAAAAAAATTTGTAGTATTGTTTCTGGAAATCTAAAGAAATCATGGCTGTATCCAGCATTTTTATATAAAGTCAATTAAGTTTCAGAGTACTCTGAGCAAAATGGGTCATACAAAAACGTTAAGTCTTTCAAATCATTTGCTCACAAAACACAACAGGCCAGTCACAGCATAAGATATTCAGAGAAGGTGGGGAAGAGAGGGCTCTGTGAACCAGATTTTTCAGATCCTGCCATGTCGTATTATGGGTCCTGGGGTGCGTCCTGCAACCAGTCCTCTTGCAGTGTTTCTTGTTCCTCAGGGATAGCAGCACTGTCATGTGGGTATTGCTATATATGGTGGCCAGGAAGCCAGACAGGGTTTGAGTAATCCTGTGGAAACTTTCATACAAAAAAAACCTATCACATGGTAAATAGTGGGTTAGGCCATTTCCAAATTTTATCACTAAAAATCAGTTTTTTCTGCATAAATTTACCTGAAGTAAAAAGAATCAAGTCATAAAATATGAAAGTGTTGTTTCAGAAAAAAAAAGTTTTAATGAATGTTAAAGCCTTGGATAACATTGATAAAATTGAGTCATTTACCTGAAATGGAGTTGTAAATCATCAGGGGAAAAAAAGGTATCACTGAATCCATTTTGTAAGATCACTTTATAGGGATATGTGTTAATTCATAAAACTGACTTTTGTGGCACTGGTGGTGAAATACTCAGATGAGTGCACACATTGCTGTATGCAAGGTCCCAGGATTGAGTCCCCAGTCTCCACACGCAGGAGGGAAGCTTCAGCGGAGCTTAAGCAGTGCTGCAGGTGTTTCTCTTTCTCTCCCTCTACCCTCCTCTCACTCTCAATTTCTGCCTCTATAAAAAAATAATAATACTGCCAGGAGTGGTGGATTTAAAATGCAGATACTGAACTCAGGTATTATCCTTGTTGCAATAAAAAGAAGAAAAAAAAACCTTTTTTTTTTAAGTAGAAAGAGTTTGTCACAGAGGCAGAGTTCCCCATCCCCAGGAGAAGTGCCAGTGCACCTCACCCTCCATCAAACCATTCTTTTCCACAAGAGTAAACTGAGACCCTCCCTAAGCCCCATTCCATTCCTGGACTCCTGGTACTGCTGCAAAAGCCTAAAGTTTATTGGAAGTTTCACCCTATGGATTTTCTATTTTGTTTCCTTAATTCCCATTTGTGACCTCAGTCTACACTAATCCCACATTTCCAGTCAACAGCGCTCCAGAGACTAAACAGACTGGTAAAATATGAGATTAGTTATCAATTCTCTCCCCCTCACAATCAGTTTGCTCACATCTTCCTGTTGTTGTCATCAGCCTGCACATATGCTGTCAAATCTCCCTCCTGGACAAGCAGCTCTCCATAGCAGCCACACTTAATCTAAGTGTGATTATAACATTATTTTCTTTTATACTCAGAATTAGTTCATAATAGTCTTTCCCTGCTCCCCTGTCTGTCCATCTGCCCAGAGATAAAGCAGAATCCCCAGTGGTCTCAGGAGCTCAGTGACCCCTCCCTCTTCCCCTGGGCTTCTCTGGCCCCGCCCCTTCCCCTCCTCCTCTCCTCTGGCTGCACTGGACACTGTCCTCTCCTGGAGCACCCAGAGGGCTTCAGCCTGTGTCTGCAGGTGGGGCTTACATGGCCGTACTGCACTCTTCTCTGCTCCATGGCAGGCAAGTTTGTTTCTCACTCTTATTTTCAACCTTCACTTACACACCCTGTTAGGCACTGAAGACCTTTATGTAAAGCCTGTGAGCCCTAAGGTAGGACTTACCTTCAGTCCTACAGTTAATGGATGTACTTCTTCTTCTGCAGCCAACATAACCCTGGATCAGGACACTTCTCACCCTTACCTTAAGGTGTCACAGGACAGAAAACATGTGAGATGTGTCTTGGAAGAACAAGGTGTTCCTGACCATCTTCAGCGGTTTGACACTCTCAGGGCTGTTCTGGGGGAGAACAGCTTCTCTGCTGGTGACCATTACTGGGAGGTGGATGTGGCTTGGAACACCAGATGGGAAACAGGACTGTGTGTGGAGTCAGTTGAGTTGAAAGGAGACATCACTGTTTGTCCTGAAAATGGGTTCTGGGTAATTTCTCTAAGGTATTCTGAACTCAAGGCACTTACCACTCCCCCTTCCATTCTTAAGATTTCAAAAGACATTCTAACTGTGGGTATTTTTCTGCAGTATGAGAAAGGTCTGATTTCTTTCTACAATGTGACAGAGTACAGCCTGCTTTATACTTTCAAAAGCACTTTCATAGAACCCCTGAAGCCGTATTTCTACCATGCATATTTCATTCTGGGAAAAAACAGGGGCCTCTACCTCCCCAACTGTCAGTGAAAGACCCTATCATCACTGTGGGGACACAGCTGAGACACCACAGGGCATCCTCATGGGTCATAAGACCATCAGACACCCCACTCAGGAGGCTGCAGTCAGGGGAGCCAGGATCTGCCTAAGGCCCAGACTCCTCCAGCCTTTGGGGAAACTCAAAATGACTCCTTGTTCTGTCCACCCTTTACTGCCCATATCGATTACCCATTCTTCTAGAATCTGATTTCTTGTTACTCTTAGGCTTTACAAAAAAAAAAAGCAAAATTCTGTAAAAATAAAATAATAATAATAATAATACATTCCCAGATATCAGTTGATAGCCTGTAACAATTTATCTACTTTCTTCGAAATAGAGATCTGGTGGCTGTGCACTGACACACCCGCTTGGGTGCCCATGTTACCAAGAACAAAGACCTGGGTTTAAGACTCTCATCTCCACCTACAGAAGGGAGCTTCACAAGTGGTGATGCAGCACTGCTGGTGTCTTCTTCCTCTCTATCCCACCTTCTTCTCAGATTTCTTTCTATCTGCATCTAATTCTCTGTTTCTGCTTCAACAAAAGCTGGGGCTCCTCAAGGGTAGAGGCTACATGCTGTTCATTTCATTGACCACATTGGTGTCAAGGTCAGTGCCTTGTATTCAATATAATATTGGCTGACACAGACTCAGTGAAATTGAATCTAGTCACTAACTAGACTGACTCACACCTTGAAGGACTCATGCTTTCAATGCAGCTTCTATCACTGTCCATGGTCCTATTATCAGGTCCTGTGAGTCTCCTGGCTAAGTCAGATGGCTCTATACTGGATTATAATCCTACAGGGAAATATGACTTGGCAAGAAAATATGAATGCACCATATGTGGAGATAATTTATATTACTACATGGTATATACAGAATTGCCATATATGCTAGAGTCTCCTGTATACTGCAGCATCTAATACACAGTACAGGGTACTCACACATGATTAATTTTCAGAGATTTGATGCTGAATACAGAGAATGAACATAGAAATGTAGTATTAAATAATACATAAGGGAAGAAAAGAAGGAAGGAAGGAAGGAAGGAAGGAAGGAAGGAAGGAAGGAAGGAAGGCAATATTTCTGCCGGAAATTGTTACAGTGCATAAAGCTTTGAACTCTAAAGCATGAGGTCTTGATTTCAATCTCCACCCTTACATATGTCAGTGTTGTCGCTTCTTCTTTTTCTCCCTTTTCTTCTTTCAATTTCATAAACAAATAGATAAAAAATACCAAAATATAGGGTGCTGGGAGGTAGTGTGGCAGGGTAAGTGCAGGTGGCACAAAGCACAAGGACCAGCATAAGGATCCCTGTTTGAGTCCCTGGCTCCCCACCTACAGGGAGGTCACTTCACAAGTGGTGAAGCAGGTCTGCAGGTGTCTATTTTTCTCTCCCTCTTTCTTTCTTCCCCTTCTCTCTTGATTTTCTCTCTGTCCTATCCAGCAACAACAACATCAATAATAACAGTAACAATAACAAGGCCAGCAAAAGAGGAAAAAATAGCTTCCAGGAGCAGTGTGTTTGTAGTGCAGGCACCAAATCCCAGAGTTAACTCTGGAAAAAGAAAACAAAAGAAATACCATATTATATATGAAGATTATGTAGAGGCAAAAATAAGCATAACATGAGTCAATCAGGTAATTCATTGGTTTGGGGTTATTTTTTGTGTGAAAGGACAGAGTAATGTTTATTCTTGTATTATATTTTTGCATTTAATAATTATTACATATCTATGAGAGATAGAGAAGTAAATGAGAGAAAGAGAAGGCAGGGCAGAGAGGGAGAGAAAGATCAGCACATGACTCCAGCATAGATCATGCCAAGGACCAAGCTCAGGCCCTCATACTTGAGAGTTGAAAGTTTTATCCACCACAATAACTCCCAGACCACACAGGGTATATTCCTAAGTGAAAAATGTGTTCTTATGTTTTGTAATGGGTATCAAATTTCATGGTCAACAGGCATATAAGCTCAAGTTCATTGGCTGTGCACTGAAAGCTGCTGTTTCACTAGTGACTGTTTTTCACAGAGGTGGCCCATGTCCTCACCTCAAGTTACAGAAGCCCTTTTCTAGACACTCCTCATGGAATGAGAGTCACCTGTGTACCAACAGAGTAAGTGGAGTTAGATGTCCCAAGTCAGGTCATAAAGGCATTGCAGCTTCCACTTTCCCTCTTACATCACTCACTCTGGCGGAAATCAGCCACCAAGACATGAGGACACTCAGGAGGTCCTGTGGAGAGTTCCAGGGAGCAGGATCTGAGACTGCCTGCCAGTAGTCTTGTAGACAAGTCACCTTGAACTGCATGACCCAGTCTAGTCTAGACACCTTTGCCTGAAACTTCATGAGAGTCAGAGTCACAGCCCTGTGACCCAGCTCCTGACATTTTGACTACAGACACCCTGAGAGAACCCTCACAATCGTGATCAGTGCTAGTCCAAGAATCTGAGATTTGAGAGGATCTGCAGCATGGCCCTGAGAAATAAAACACTGTGCTTATAGATTTATGTCAATGCTGATGAGCTGCCTGTAATTAAAATTTCTGCTTAATAAATGCTATTCTTTGTGTTTGGGAATATTTTTTGTTTTGCCTGTAACATGAGGAAGGCTGGGCCATGTGGGCGTGGCTAGCAAACATCATTAGTACAGGGCAGATTTAATACACAATGTAACTGAAGGGATTTAAAGGGAGTTTGGCAGAAATAATTCGCCTTTTTTGCCTTTTACCTTTTCTTCATTCCCTCTTGCTTGGACTTGGTTCCTTTCATTTGACATTGTTTCTCCTGGGACCCATATGTGATGGAAGCTAAATGCTGGAGAATGTTTAGAAACTCATGACTCAGGAAATGTGGCTGACTAGGCTCTTCTTCTTTTGCTTATTTTGCCATCATGGTGTTTAAGTACCTAATAAATCTGTCAAATTTATAAACCAACACAAAAGAGACTTTTCTGTAATTGCTTCCCTGCTGAACATGGACATTGACTGGTTGGTTCATACTCCAGTCTGCCTCTCTCTTTCCCTAGTAGGGTGGGTCTGGGGTTGCAGAGTCCATTTTCAGGGAGGAAGCAATTACAGAAGCCAGACCTTCCACCTTCTGTAACCCACAACTACCCTGGGTCCATGCTCCCAGATGGATAGAGAATGGGAAAGCTGTCAGGGGAGGGGATGGGATATGGAGATTGGGTGGCAGGAATTGTGTGAAGTTGTACCCCTCCTATCCTACTGTTTTCTTAATGTCTCCTTTCTTAAATAAAATATAAATTTAAAAAAAAAGAAGAAGGAAGTGGGGACGGTGAATTGAATTCAACTGATCTGAATTATACCTACCTAGGATGGGATGCAGAACTCTGGTGGTGGGAATTATGTGGGACTGTACCCTATACCCCTCTTATCCAACAGACCTGTTGATCATAATTAAATCAATTTTTTTAAAAAGATCCTTTTCCATATCATATAATATCTGTCATCGAATGTGGGACACAAAGCCAACACCCTGAGATTCAGGGTCTCATGCTTTACCAGCTAAGCTGCCTTTTAGCGTCATTCACTCCCTTTAATGGCCACTGGTTCATCGGAGGGTCCAGGTACCCACTTAGTTTTGAGTAGCAGGAATTTTAGAGCCATATACCTCAGTATCTTTTAAACACGTGGATCATTATTAATCTCAAAATTTTTTTTAAGAACTAAGAACCCGTCACATGAGTGTGAATTACACCATGAGGGAACCATGAGGAGCCAGCACATTGCCCAGTGGCTGTGCCCTGACTGGAGACCTGGACACACAGTGTGTTATGCTCTTTCACACAGATGCCAGTTACAACTTTGAATGAATGGGCACTGCAAATATTTTTGAAACTGTACTGTTTTTACTATTTGGCTCATATTAACATACAACACAAAAATTGTAATGCATCATTAAGAAGCAAAACTATAGCTTTCAGAATAGAAAAAGAATCAGAGTAGTTGAAATATACTGAGGTAAAAAGAAGAAAGAGCTTTCTAAAACTAAGCCTATGCTGGGGCCAAAAGGCTATGATTCTAACGATCTGGGTAAACTGTTTTGTTCATTTGTTTGTTTGTTTGTTTTTAACAATGATCATGAAGACCTTCTGATAAGAGTGGTCATTATACACAATTCCTGTCACCAGAGTTCTGTTTCCCATCCCCTCCAATAGAAGCTTTCCTACTCATTATTTTTCTGGCCATGTGGACCCAGAACATTATGGGATGCAGAAGCTGCAAAGTGTGACTTCTGTTATTTCTTCTCCACTGGACATGGGCATTAACAGGTGTATCCACACTCCTAGCCTGCTTCTATCTTTCCCTAGTGGGGCAGGGCTCTGGAGAGGTGGTGCTCCAGGACTCATTGGTGAGGTCATCTGCCCAGGCAAGTCAGATTGGTGTCATGGCAGCATATACAATTTGGTGGCTGAAAAAGCACTAAGATATAAAGCAGAGAAATTTTTTATATAATCAGGATCATGAAGGTAATATTATAGTAGATGAGATTTGAGGTCTCTCTTTTTGGAAACAGCTACAAAGTGAGCTGCTTTTTATTTTTCCCCTTTTTTCAATAACGAGAGACAGCTAGATAGAGAAGGAGAGACACCACAGAAATGTTTCATTACTAGTGAAGTTTCCTCTTTGCATGGTGTCATCACGTGTTGGCTTGGAAATTAATACTTATTTTCATGAGTGGTATAATAGTATGTACTGTACAGACACCCAACTTCCAGCCTCTCAAGTGATAGTTATTAACAAAGTAACAACTGAGACTGTAATATGGGTGGTGGTTTTCTCAATTTCTCTGTCAAATTGTGTTTTCAAATTAGCAAGACAAAATGACATATTGAACTATTTTGTCCCTGAGGAATTAGGGTGTAAGGAGCTGATAATTTTTCCTTAGCTCATATGAAAAAACAAAGAAATCAGCAACCAGGTGGGGTGACACAGTGGCTAGAGTGCAGAACTTGAATGCATGAGGTGATAAGTTCAGTCCACCCACAGTGTCACCTGTGACTGAGTGATTCTCTGGTTCCTTTGATAATAAATAATGAGTGCTGTGCTCAGAAGGTGGCACACCTGGTTATGCGCACAGGTGGCAAAGCACAAGGACCCAGGTTCAAGCCTCTGGTACCCACCTCCAGGGTGAAAGCTTCACAAGTGGCAAAGCAGAGCTGCAGGTGTTTCTCTGTCTCTCTTCTTCTCTAACTCCACCTTACTCTCAATTTTTGGCTGTCTCTATCCAATAAATAAAGATAATACAAACTAAATACATAAAAATAATGAATAATAAAAAACTACACGATGTTAAAATGAAAAGGCAAATTTGGATGTGAAATCAAAGTGCAATTTCTCAGATCTTAGGGAAATTATCTGTAGTTAGTTAAAATTTGTGCATCTGAATTTTGTAGAGTTATTTAAAAAAACTCTTGAGGTGCTAGAAGACTGGAAATCACAAAACAAAAATGAAATGGCCACATCAACCCTGGTCTTGGACTTCCTGCTGTGGCCCTGAGGAAGGGGAAGGGGTGGTTACAGGACAGGAAGGGCATTCCCAACCCCAGATTTCACAAGCACTGCCTTTTGATGGACTAGGAGAAGGGGCCGGGAGGCAGGAAGATCTGAGGGCTCTCACTCCTCCTTGCTCACCCCACACCCAGCTCCTGGCTCCCTTCCTTTCCCTACTTTCAGCTGTATGAAAGGCTGGCCCTCTTGAAGGGGTGGTTGGTGTGAGCACTGCTCCAGCCTCTGCTGTCCCCCTGCCCTGTGCTGAGCTGAGGCAGTTGAGCTGGAAAGGGATGAGTTGGAGCACAGGGCATAAACTCCTCCACTGGGAGAACCTGTCTTTCTGAGAACATGTAACTGAAGATAGAAGACTGCCAGGGGTTCCAGGAAGATGGCGGACTGAGAAGCTGCTAGCAGCGTGTGCTCTGATCACATCTTCTGGAAACGGTAGGATTTTCTGCCTTTAGCAGGCCAGTAAATAAGGGGTCCTAGTGGGGACACCAAAGAGGTAACTATAATTTAATTTGGGTTAAGAATTACAGTAAAGGTTGCACGGACTAGTGGGCGGGCTTCTCCAGATTTCCCAGGCGGCGGCGGGCAAGGCGGGTGCGCCGGGCATTGTCCTCTGCCCGGGAAGGCAGCTCCTCCGCCGGTTGCAGAGCACTGCTGGAGGGAGCACTATAGCTCGGGGGCTTTCTCTTGGGAGTCTCCAGGGACCACCACGACCCTGAGGGCGGATCCAAAGACTGCTTAAGTATAGCTCTCATTGGATCAAAGGATTTGGAGATAGTTTTCATTTTCGAGAAATCCTTTAAAAAAGTCTGGAGTGGGGGATTTCCCAGAAGATGGCAGACTGGGAAGCTGCTAGCCGCTGAGCTCCGAACACATCTCCTGGAAACAATAGGATTTTCTGCCTTTAGCAGGCCAGCCAATAAGGGGCCATAGCGGTGACAAAAGGAGGTGACTATAACATAATTTGGGTTAAGAATTAGAGTAGGGGGAAAAGATTCTTTTTTCTTCCTTTTAATTTTCAAGCATACCTCCTTCCCCCCCATAAGCAGTCCCTGGGGACCAGCTCCTAGCAGGATACCCCACACCACGAAACAGGGTGCTTTTTTGAATTCACTGATACACATTTGGGAATTTCCTTGCACTGCTCTTTAATTACAACACTTTTTCTTATCTTCTCCCTTTTCTCTCTCTTGTCTCTCTCTCTCTCTTTTTTTTTAATCTTGTCATACACTTCTTCCTTCTTCTTTGCCTTTCTGAATTTGTGAATTACTTTGGAGAAGAAATCTGACCCAGAGTGGACTCTCTATGTGTGTATCTCTGCTCTATTTCCCTTTCCCCTCTTGTTACCCCTAGAATATACACTGGATAGTAGATTTGCATAACTGTCTATTCTTGCTATCCTCTCTTTCTTTTCTCTTTCTTCACTGGGATTTGGTTACTATTTTTTCACGGACTGGAGAAATTGTTTGGCTAACTGGTAACGATTAAACTACTTCAATATTTACTTCAGTTGCTACTGTAATTCCGGAGGATGGTGAGTGCAATTGTCATAAAGGTATTTAGTACAGTGTTACTTGTACTCAAGACACAACAACTGAGGAACAACAGAGCATTAAAAAAAAAGAAACACAAAATAAAAAAATGGGTAGATCAAAAACAAATAAAACTGCTACTCCAATGAATGAAGACAAGAGCCCAGAAGAAACTACAAATCAGCCAGAAGTAACCATAGATAAGAAAAGTATGCAAGCAATAATAAACTTATTAATCACAGAAATGAAAACAACATTGGAGGAAAGGAATGGCAGTATTAGGGAAACAACAGTTGAGACCCCCAAGGAAAATACTGATTATCTTGAGGCAATTAGAGAACTGAAAGCTGAAATAGCTGTAATGAAGAAAGAAGCTGAGGCAAGGGAAAGCAGACTAACAGAAGCAGAAAACAGAATTAGTCAGACAGAGGATGAGTTAGACAAAACAAAGAAAGAGGTGAAAGAGCTTAAAAAGAGATTGAGAGACACTGAAAACAACAACAGAGACATATGGGATGATCTCAAAAGAAGTAACATTCGTATAATTGGCCTGCCAGAGGAAGAAAGAGAGGAAGGGGAAGCAAACATTCTAGAGGAAATAATACAAGAAAACTTCCCAGACCTGAATAACAGAAAGGATATCAAGGTTCAAGAGGCCCAGAGAGTACCAAACAGAATCAACCCAGACCTGAAGACACCAAGACACATCATAGTCACAATGAGAAGAAGTAAGGATAAAGAAAGGATCCTAAAGGCTGCAAGAGAGAAACAAAAAGTCACATACAAGGGAAAACCCATAAGATTATCTGCAGACTTCTCCACTCAAACTCTAAAATCCAGAAGGGAATGGCAAGATATCTATCGAGCCCTGAATGAAAAAGGGTTTCAGCCAAGGATAATATATCCTGCTAGACTTTCATTCAAACTAGATGGAGGGATAAAACCTTCTTAGACAAACAACAGTTAAAGGAGGCAACCATCACCAAGCCAGCCTTGAAAGAGGTACTAAAAGACCTCTTATAAACAAGAACATTACTATAATACTTGCAATATATCAGAGCAAACAATTGTTTTAGAACAATGGCACTACAATACATTAATTCTATAATATCAATAAATGTCAATGGCTTAAACTCACCCATAAAAAGGCACAGGGTGGGGGGATGGATCAGAAAACATAACCCAACCATATGCTGCTTGCAAGAATCCCATCTGTCACAACAAGATAAACACAGACTTAAAGTGAAAGGATGGAAAACTATCATACAGGCTAACGGACCACAAAAAAGGGCAGGAACAGCCATTCTCATCTCAGACACGATAGATTTTAAATTAAATAAAGTAATAAAAGATAGGCAAGGACATTACATAATGATTAGAGGATCAATCAGCCAAGAAGACTTAACAATCATTAACATCTATGCACCCAACGAGGGACCATCTAAATACATTAAGCATCTACTGAAAGAATTTCAAAAATACATCAATAGTAATACAATAATAGTGGGAGACTTCAATACCCCACTCTCAAATTTAGACAGATCAACAGAGCAGAGAACCAATAAAGATACAAGAGAATTGAATGAAGAGATCGACAGACTAGACCTCTTGGACATTTTCAGACTCCTCCACCCCAAAAAACTGGAATACACCTTCTTTTCAAATCCACATAACACATACTCAAGGATAGACCACATGTTAGGCCACAAAGACAACATCAATAAATTCAAGAGTAATGAAGTCATCCCAAGTATCTTCTCAGACCACAGTGGAGTAAAACTAACATTTAACAACAAACAGAAAATTATTAAAAGTCACAGAATTTGGAAACTAAACAACATACTCTTTAATGACCACTGGGTCAGAGATTCACTCAAGCAGGAAATTCAAATGTTCCTGGAAACTAATGAAAATGAAGACACAACCTATCAAAATATTTGGGAAACAGCTAAAGCAGTACTGAGAGGGAAACTTACAGCCATACAATTACATATTAAACACCAAGAAGAAGCTCAAATTAATGACCTTACTGCACACCTCAAGGACTTAGAGGAAGAGGAACAAAGGAACCCTAAAGCAACCAGAAGGACAGAAATCACTAAAGTTCGAGCAGAAATAAACAACATCGAAAATAAAAGAACCATACAAAAGATCAATGAAGCCAAATATTGGTTCTTTGAATTAAACAAAATTGAGAAACCCCTAGCCAGACTCACCAAACAAAAAACAGAAGACTCAAATTAATAGAATTGTAAACGATGGAGGAGATATCACAACGGACACCACAGAAATCCAGAGAATCCTGTGAAACTTCTATAAAGAACTATACGCCACCAAGCTAGAGAATCTGGAAGAAATGGAACAATTCCTAGAAACCTATGCACTTCCAAAACTAAACCAAGAAGAACTACAAAATCTAAATGCACCAATCACAGACAAAGAAATTGAAACTGTTATTAAGAATCTCCCCAACAACAAAAATCGTGGACCAGATGGCTTCACAAATGAATTCTACAAAACTTTCAGGAAACAGTTAATACCCATACTTCTTAAGCTATTCCATAAGATTGAAGAAACAGGAATATTCCCTTCCACCTTTTATGAAGCCAACATCACCCTGATACCAAAAGCTGATAGGGACAGAACAAAAAAGGAAAACTACAGACCAATATCTCTGATGAACATAGATGCCAAAATATTTAACAAGATCTTGGCCAACCGGATACAGCAACACATCAAAAAGATTGTTCATCATGACCAAGTGGGATTCATCCCAGGAATGCAAGGCTGGTTCAACATCCATCAGTCAATCAGTGTCATTCACCACATGAATAAAAGCAAAGCCAAAAACCACATGATTATCTCAATAGATGCAGAGAAAGCCTTTGACAAAATCCAACACCCGTTCATGCTCAAAACGCTACAAAAAATGGGAATAGATGGGAAATTCCTCAAGATAGTGGAGTCTATATATGGCAAACCTACAGCCAACATCATACTCAATGGAGAGAAGCTGAAAGCATTCCCCTTCAGATCGGGGACTAGACAGGGCTGTACACTGTCACCGTTACTCTTCAACATAGTATTGGAAGTTCTTGCCATAGCAATCAGGCAAGAGAAAGAAATCACAGGAATACAGATTGGAAGGGAAGAAGTCAAGCTCTCACTACTTGCAGATGATATGATAATATACATAGAAAGACCTAAAGAATCCGGTAGAAAATTACTGGAAATTATTAGGCAATATAGCAAGGTATCAGGCTACAAAATCAATGTACAAAAATCAGTGGCATTTCTTTATGCAAACACTAAATCAGAAGAAGAAGACATCCAGAAATCACTCCCATTTACTGTTTCAGCAAAATCAATCAAATACCTAGGAATCAACTTGACCAAAGAAGTGAAAGACTTGTATGCTGAAAAATATGAGTCGCTACTCAAGGAAATAGAAACTGATACCAAGAAATGGAAAGATATCCCATGCTCATGGATTTGAAGAATAAATATCATCAAAATGAATATTCTCCCCAGAGCCATATACAAATGTAATGCAATACCCATCAAAGTTCCACCAAGCTTCTTTAAGAGAATAGAACAAACACTACAATCATTTATCTGGAACATGAAAACACCTAGAATTGCCAAAACCATATTAAGGAAAAGAAACAGAAATGGAGGCATCACACTCCCAGAACTTAAACTATATTATAAAGCCATCATCATCAAAACAGCATGGTACGGGAACAAAAATAGGCACACAGACCAGTGGAACAGAATTGAAAGCCGAGAAGTAAATCCCAACACCTATGGGCATCTAATCTTTGATAAGGAGGCCAATGGGATTAAATGGAAAAAGGAGGCTCTCTTCAATAAATGGTGCTGGGAAAACTGGGTTGAAACATGCAGAAGAATGAAATTGAACCACTTTATCTCACCAGAAACAAAAATCAACTCCAAATGGATCAAAGATCTAGATGTCAGACCAGAAACAATCAAATACTTAGAGGAAAACATTGGTAAAACACTTTCCCACATACACCTCAAGGACATCTTTGATGAATCAAATCCAATTGCAAGGAAGACTAAAGCAGAAACAAACCAATGGGACTACATCAAATTGAAAAGCTTCTGCACATCCAAAGAAACTATTAAATAAACAGAGAGACCCCTCACAGAATGGGAGAAGATCTTCATATGCCATACATCAGACAAGAAACTAATCACCAAAATATATAAAGAGCTCAGCAACCTTAGCACCAAAAAAGCAAATGACCCCATCCAAAAATGGGCAGAGGATATGAACAAAACATTCACAACAGAGGAGTTCCAAAAGGCTAACAAACATATGAAAAACTGCTCTAGGTCACTGATTGTCAGAGAAATGCAAATTAAGACAACACTAAGATACCACCTCACTCCTGTAAGAATGGCATACATCCAAAAGGACAGCAGCAACAAATGCTGGAGAGGATGTGGGGACAGAGGAACCCTTTTACATTGCTGGTGGGAATGTAAATTGGTACAGCCTCTGTGGAGAGCAGTCTGGAAAACTCTCAGAAGGCTAGACATGGACCTTCCATATGATCCAGTAATTCCTCTCCTGGGGTTATACCCCAAGGACTCCATACACCCAACCAAAAAGAGGTGTGTACTCCTATGTTCATAGCAGCACAATTCATAATAGCTATGATAGCTTCACAAGTGGTAAAGCAGAGCTGCAGGTATTTCTCTGTCTCTCTTCCTCTCTAAATTCCCCTTACTCTCAATTTTTGGCTGTCTCTATCCAATAAGTAAAGTTAATACAAACTAACTAAATAAAAATAATGAATAATTAAAAAGTACATTATATTAAAATGAAAAGACAAATTTTCTGTGAAATCAAAGGGTGGTTTCTCAGATCTTATGGAAATGATCTGTAGTTAGTTAAATGTTTGCATCTGAATATTGTAGGGTTTTAAAAAAACTCTTGAGGTGCTAGAAGACTAGAAATTACAAAACAAAAATGAAATGGCCACAGCAACCCTGGTCTTGGACTACCTGCTGCATCCCTGAGGCAGGAGAAGGGGTGGTTACATTACCTGAAGGGCTTTCCCACACCCAGGTCCCACAAACCCTGCCTTTTGATGGACTTGGAAAGGAGCTGAGAGAGGCAGGAAGATCTGGGGCTCTCACTCCTCCTTGCACACCCCACACCCAGCTGCTGGCTCCCTGCCTTTCCCCACTCCCAACTGTGAGAAAGGCTTTCCCTCCTGAAGGGGAGGTTGGTGTGAGCACTGCACCAGCCTCTACTATCCCCCTGCCTTGTGCTGAACTGAGGCAGCTGAGCTAGAATGGAGTTGAGTTGGAGTACAGGGCATAAACTCGTCCATTGAGAGAACCTGTCTTTCTGAGAACATGGAAATGAAGATAGTAGAAGACCGCCAAAAAGGAGCCTGGGGTGAGTGTCCAAAGTGATTAGGGCTTTCTGTGCCCATGTCCCCTCCCTGCAGGTGTTTATCTACAACTTCTAAATGTCTGTTGGACCCTGGAGTTTTGCCCAGGGATAGGAAGCTTGGGGTAGTGACCAATGTAAGACTGTCACTATCTGAACACCAGTCCACACAGCCTGCTGCTCTCCAAGGGGCAGAGGCTGCACTGGCTCTCAGGCCCCAGGCCTCAGGCTGGCATCTGAGGCCCAGCAGGGCTCTGTTCTCTCTGACTCCTGCCTTCTGCCTCTGCAGCCCCTGAGCCAGTGGCTGAGACCAGAGCTGCCAGCCCTGCTGGAACCCAGGCCTCTGCCTCTTGCAGCTGAGCTCAGCCCACAGCCCTGCTCTGAGCCTCTGCTTTCCAGAGAGACCCCCCTGCTGGACCTGTCCCTCCTGCTTCTGTGCCTGTGCTCTGCTGTCTGTGAGTCACTCATTTGCCTTCCTCTGGGGGACCTGACAGTGAGTAATGCCACTGACTGTGCAAAGACACAGGTTACTGCTCAGGGGACTGTACTAATGACAGAGAACCACCTCCCTTCTTCAGGTCACTCAGGGGTTGGTAGACCCCTTTTGTTATGCTTTGCTAAGTGTTTCTCTTGGCTCTAAACCTTCCAGAAAGGATACTTCAGAGTAAACAGTTTCTGGCTCTCCTTCTTAGTCTTTGAGGATTTGCAGAGATTACCCTATCTCCACTGAGAATCTGTAAGAATTTGGATTCTGTGATGTCTGTGCGTTCTACATTTTTATAAAAAAATTTAATCTTAATTTTAATATTGGAAATATAGAGGAAAGGAAGGGAGGAATATAGGAATATAGAAGGGAAAGGAATATAGAGGAGAGGAAGGGAGAAAGTGAAAATTCTTCAGCACTCCTGAATTATTCCCCCTGCAGGTCGGGATGAGGGGCTTTAGGCCAGGTCCTTGTGCACTGTACTGTGTGCACTTAACCAGGTGAGCCACCACCTGGCCCCCTGTGGGTCTCTTAAACAAGTTCACGTGAGAGTTTCTGATGCTCAGGCTCATCCCATTGACCTTCCAGTAACACATCCATTACAATGCAAGATTTTCTCAGGAAATACCCAATGTGTAGAATATCCCTTGCTCTATGTTACTGTTCACCTTTCTGAACACAATAAAATGATGTTACCATCTAACCTATACCAACCACTTATCTGTCATCAAATTTTGGTTGTTAATGTACTGTGTGAAGGGTGGAACGGTGGTGTACATGGTTGACCACACATGTTACAATGTGCAAGGTCCCAAGTTTGTGTCCCTGGTCCCCACCTGCAGTGGGAAAGCTTTGCGAATTGGGAGGCGGTATGGCAGGTGTCTCTCTCCCTGCTATCAGCCCTTTCCCTCTCAAATTTGGCTGACACTTTGCAATAAATCAAGTTTATTTTTTAAGTATTATGTGTGTAGATCATAGAGTAAGCAATATTAGTACAGTCATTGTTTCTGCCTGATGAAATTTTCGGTTACAGGAGCCACAGACTCCTTCATGCTGTACAATCCCAGTGAAATTCATCCAAATTGCTCTGTGTGTAATTCCATCCCATTTGCTGACGTGTGGACTCTGTAGCTGGATGCACCATGTTTGTTCATTGCTCACCCACTGAGGGGGTCCTGACTCTGGTCCTGATAGGCAACTTTCTCCTCAGGACTCCTGGTCCCAGAGCTCCAGGAAGAGTGTGGAGGGAGTGAGCAGCCCCCAGGGCTGTGAGCACCTGACCCTGCACCCTGAGAGGAGCCCTGAGCTGAGATGCAGCCCTGGTGCGTGGGCATCAGCACCCTCCTGCTCTCAGCCCTGCTTCCCTGGCCAGGCACAGGTGAGTGGGAAGAGCTGTCACTGCCTGTTGATGCTGTGGCCTGGCTGGGTGTGGGGGTTGGGACTCAAATACAGGGGATGGTCCCAGGGCTTTTCTTCTTTTCCTGAATGTTTTAAACTGTTTCTTCTTCAGCCTGACCTTCTCTTTCAGCATTTCTGAGCCACGTTAATTTTTACGGTTTTCTGTCCTGGCTGTGTAAGTATAAAATAATGAGTGAAATGAATGAAGAACTTGTGTATAACCTGTGAATATTCTGTGGCAATGTTTGAACTTACTCTGTTGCTCATTTTGCTGAGTGTCCCATGTCCCCTCCTACAGCTGCACTAGGAAAGGCCAGTGTGTGTGCTGCCCACTGCTCTCAGCACCTGGACTCAGCAGCCCTCGGCCCCTGTCACCCTGAGAGTCTCAGTGCCACCCCTGCTGAGCTAGGAGCTGTGTCCTGTGTCCTTGTCTTGACTTGCCCTTCCTCCCCCTGGAGCTGGACTTGAACTTCAGCTTCTCACCTGCATGTTTTCATTGCATCTCCTTCACTGAGGTCCCTTCTCGGCCTCATTTTCATTAGCATCTTCCCACCACATCTTCCACATCACTGGTTCAGTTTATTCCTGGAGCTGAACTTACACTGTCTCTCCATCAGCCTGAGGCAGACTCCCTGCCCTCTGTGTGTTTCTCGGCACTGCTCTAGGGTTTCACTCAAGCAGGTTTTCCTTTAAAAGTGAAAAAAAAAAAACCCACAGAATTTATGATTTTTACCTGTAATAGTAATTATTCATTTCTTATTTTAAGGACACTCTAGTCAAAGTATACACCCCAAATACACTGTGACACAGCCTTACAGAGGCAGCTTTCTCTATACATGTAAGGGTTTCATGAGGGATAATCTCAACCTAGCCTCATAGCCGCTGTTAGCAAACACAGAACAGTTTTGCCGAAACTCATACTCCTAGCGGGAACCAAACACAGGGCCTCATGCCAGGTGAGGTGTGCCCTAGCTCCTGAGATATTCTTGATGGCAATATCCACCCCCTCATACACCTCTAATGATGGCAGCTCAAGTAAATGCAGCTATTTTACTTTCAATTATGGAAATAACCTTTTGTAGATTGTAGAATAAAATTCCATATATGAGTTCACGGGAATCCTTTCTCATTTTTGCTTCACAGTTGATAAGCAGATTTGTAATCAACAACAGATGATGCTCAGTTCCATGCAAATGAACCTGATCGTCATAGAGACTGATAGTGCTGCTTCAGTATTTCAATTTGGTGGTGGTGGGGGGCACTGCTTTGTCTTTATCCATCACCTGTCCATCCTCCCAACAGCTGGGTGTCCAGCCACTTCCTTTAATTCAGTGCTGACAGGAACAACTCAGAGTGCAGACTCAGAAGCTGGTTCAGTTAGTAGAGCACTGTAGTCACATGCCTGAGGTTCCTGGTTTGATCCCCAGCCTGGCATGTACCAGAGTCATGTTCTGGCATCTCTTCCCACACCAGTCCTAAGCGCTATCACTTCTGATACTCTTACATATAAAATAAATCAAATAGCTCTTATTTATTTATTTTTTATATTTATTTATTTTCCCTTTTGTTGCCATTTTTATTGCTGTTGTTATTATTGTTGATATTGTTGTTGTTAGATAGGACAGAGAGAAATGGAGAGAAGAGGGAAGACAGGGGGAGCGAAAGATAGACACCTGCAGACCTGCTTCACCACCTGTGAAGTGACTCCCTTGCAGGTGGGGAGCCAGGGGCTCCAACCAGGATCCTTACATCGGTCCTTGAGCTTTGCACCATGTGCACTTAACCCACTGAGCTACCACCTGACTCCCAAATTGCTCTTTTTTTAAAAAATAAAAACTTCTATAAAATTAATAAGCACATACTTATCACTGAGGAAATTTCAAATGTTTGAGGACATTTAGGATGAACCAGTCTCAGCAATGGGTTATTATTTTCTTCAGGTAAATTTCATGTGCAAGGCCCAGGAGCACCTGTCATTGCCCCAGTCGGGAAAGAAGCTGTGCTGCCCTGTCACCTCAGCCCAGAGACAGATGCTGAGGACATGGTGGTGACCTGGTTCCAAGTGAATCCACCAGCTCTGGTGCATCATTATGCTGCTTCCCGGGATCATCTGGAAGATCAGAGCCCAGAGTACCGAGGGAGGACAGAGTTCCTGAAAGAGAACATCACCACAGGGCAAGTGGCCCTGAGGATCCATCCCATCCTCCCTTCAGATGACGGAGAGTACAGGTGTAACTTTGCAAGCTCCACATTCAAAAATGAAACACAATTCAAGGTGTTGGTCACAGGTGAGTCTCTGAAAAGAAAACTTTCAAATAAGTTCTCGAATTTTTTTATAGTATTTTGGTAACAGCAATCTACACTGTTGGAACAGAAATTGGACATTAGTAACTCAACAGTGAAAATATTATTATCAGAAGCCAAGATGTTGTAGTGTTGGTTCTTGCATGACAATTCCATGACGGCTAGGAGTCACATTTTTTTTCTTTTTCTTTTGATAGCACAGAATGAAATTGAGAGGGGAAGAGAAAACCGAGTGGGAGAGATAAAGAGAGACACACCTGCAGCCCTGATTTTCTGCTCCTAAAGCCTCCCCCCTGCATGTCTGGAGCAGGGGATTCTACCTGCATCTGTGCACATGGCAATGTGTGCACTCTACTGGGTGTGCAACTGCCCATCACCCTCTCAATTCATTTTATTTATTTTATTGATGTATAGATACAGAGAAAAACATCGGGTGAAAGGGGAGATAGACGCGCACACATCCTCACCACTGCTTCACCTCTCATGAAGCTTTCTCTCTGCACGTGGGGACCAGAAACTTGACCCTAGGGACTTGAACTTGGGTCCTCGCCCACTGTGATGTGTTCTCAACCACATGTGCCACTACCTGCCCCCTTAATTTACTTTCACAGATGATTCACAGGCCCAGTGCTTCAGGCCTTGACAAGAGAGAAAGACAAAGGAATATTGTCCCTCTTTCCATTAGAAAATATTCTAGGAGACACACAGCATTCCCACCATTTGCCATTGCTCTGAACATCACCTCCTCAGTGCAGAGCAGGTTGGAGCACAAAGTCTTTTTTCCCTTATTTTTTAAGTTTTTTTTATTTATAAAAAGATTATAGGATAGGAGGGGTACAGTTCCACACAATTCCCATCCCCAGAACTCTGTACCAATCCCTTCCCTTTATAGCTTCCCTATTCTTTATCCCTCTGGGAGTATGGACTCAGGATCATTGTGAGATGCAGAAGGTGGAAAAAGCTAGTAGGTCTGTTTTAGGCATACTCCAGAGGGCCCATGACTTTACTAGTTTATGCCTGCACCTGGAATCTAATATGCAGGTGACCTAAGCTATTGTCTGGGGGGGATGGTGTCATAGTTGGAAAAAGGACCAAGAATCTGGATCAGGGAAGACAGTAGCTCCCAAATATGGAAAAAGTATATAAATATTGTCAACTGTAAACCCCATTGGTTTGATCTGGGGCCCATAGTCAGCACAGGAGCCTATGTAACCTCTGCATCCCAGTAGGCCTGAGCTCATAATCTGTGGTCACAGCTAGGAACATTCCAGGCTGCACTAATTGCAGGACCGATCTTCCTCACACCCACTGGTGTTTTTTTTAATTTTTTATTTATAAAAAAGAAACATTGACAAAACTGTTGTTTTAACCAGGCTGGCTTCACAGGCGGGTAACAGAGACGAACAGAGACACACGGCTGAGCTGAGAACGCAGTTTTATCTTTATTCATGAGCGGGCAAACATGTGCTCTCCTGTCTTTCTCTTCCAGCGGCAGAGAGAGACCCTTAAGCTAATCACCACACAGATCTGTCCTGCATCCTTCTCTCCTGGCTGCTGCGGCCATAACTCAGGAACTACATAGCATAGGGGGTGGGGAGAAAGAGAGGCACGAAACTAGTAGGGGCTAAACCACATCTCCTGGCAGGGGAAGAGCGAGACAAAACCATTGTGAAGCATAGCAACAATTCTCCCTTTTCTTTTTAACTAAATGACCATAGTATCAGGGGTGTGGGGTGCATACAGGCATTTTCAAAAAAGAAACTGGCACAAACATGGAGAAACATGTAAGCAAGTAACAAGAACCAGTGTGCTGCCAAGGGAAGGCCTGAGGGGGCCATTTTTTGCCTCTGCGGGCAAAACTTTATCAGCTTAAAAAAACATTTCCTGCCTCTGGGGGGCGTACTTGCCTCGACGGGCATTTTATAGCATGGTGGCAGGGAACGGCCTAGAGTCCCAAAGGCAACTAACTGCAGTCAGTCTTTGAGAAACCCAGCAGCATACAGGGAAACTGCTAGTTTTGTGCAAAGTGTCCAAGGTGTACCAGTGAGTCCAATAGAAGTCCAAAGCAGATGTCCACCGAAGAATTGCCAAGGGGTGAATTGTTGTATGTCTGTCTTGATGGGGAATGTCAGCCATCGGAATTCTGCTTTTTTGTAGAGAACTTGACAGCTGCAATTTACTTACTTATGAAACAAAACTTGTAGCAGGTTAGAAGTTTACCACAATTGATAACTCTATCACAAATAGAAGTCTTTTTTAGAATGATTTTAAGGTTGTGTAAAGTTTAAACAATAGAATGTGAAAAGGTAGACATAAGAATCAAGGAAAGAAAACCTCAGGCATGAGAATCATTAGCATAGCCATTGTGTAATCTACCATTTCTAATAGAGAAGATAATCGAGAGTTTTACATATCAACAAGTCTATTTAACCTTTTGTTATACCCATTCAAGATGGAGACACACCCTAGGTGTGCACAGGTTTTGTTTAGACCAACTTAGTTAAAATATATTGATTGTTAACTAATTTTTACCTCAGACTTTAAATGTAAGTTAATTTTATCTTTATGAGAATTACATTGAAAAACTTTTTCATTTAACTTTGTCTGGTAAGAATTTAGCCTTAAAGTTACATTTTTAACCTTAAAGTTAATGTTTACCAAACTTTAAGCACACACATAAACATGGCCTTTAATACACAAGGAGAGAAACCTTTGTTACGAAGACATGTCATTTTAAACACGAATCTAGATCTATACTGTCTTAGCCGTTCTGGGAGTGCATTGTCCAGCAGTGGCTTCTTGGGCAGCTTCACTTCTAGGAATTGTAGGTTGCAATCTCTGCATGAATCTTTGCGTATTCTAGCTTGTCTGCCTTCAGACCCAAGCTGGAGATCTTGGCCAGGGAGCCCAGTTTCAGTAGGGAGCCCGCGGTCTCCAGGTGGTCCGGGATCTGTCCAGACTTCATAGCACGAGGGCGGGCGGGCCAGCCGTGCAGAAGGCGTGGGCCGAGGTGCCCCAGAGTGGCCAGGATAGGCCGCTGCGGCTCTGCCCATGGCCCTGACATGTCTGCTGTCCTGCTCGCAGTGGCCGAGCAGCGTGGAAGGAGCCCACACCCAGTGCCCCGCACCATGCGGTGGAAAGCTGGCTCATGCGGGCTGGCATTGGGCTCCTGCAGGCTGGCATTGGGCAGAAACCACAGAGTGGTCCAGAGATAAATGTTCAGGAACAGCAAGGCAGAGGCCTTTGGAGATCTCTTCACAAGTAGAAGAGGAGGCCATAGTACATAGGTAGCCAAATTGTCTTCACTTCTCTGAGAGATGTGCAGGTCAGGTCCACGTGGGCGCCATTTGTTGTTTAGTTTTCGGGGGCTCCAGCTGGCTGGGCTAGCTTCATGGCGGCGGACAGAGACAGAGACTCGGGGACACACGGCTGGGCCGAGAAGCTGTAGTTTAATCTTTATTCACGAACGGGCAAATCACCACACTATGTGCTTCTCTATCCTTCTCTTTCCTCGGCTGTTCCTGGGACTCTCAATGTCCTTAGCATATGGGGCAGGGAAAAAGCAGGGATAAGATAGGATAAGAGGGGTACAGCTTTGCACAGTTCCCACCACCAGAACTCCATATCCCATCCCCTCCCCTGATAGCTTTCCTATTCTTTATCCCTCTGGGAGTATGGACCCAAGGTCATTGTGGGATGCAGAAGGTGGAAGGTCTGGCTTCTGTAATTGTTTCCACACTGAATATGGGTATTGACAGGTCAATCCATACTTCCAGCCTGTTTATCTCTTTCCCTAGTGGGGAAGGACTCTGCACCCACTGTTAATACTGTCTCCATAGAAACTGCACTAGCCAGCAAGATGACTACTAGCCTCGGGCCCTACCTCTATTGAATTGATGTGGTGACAATGTGAAAGTCAGTTTGTCCACAGACCAGACCAATATGTCAGGGACCCCTTAGCTACCTGTGGCTGTGCATCTGAGCCACATGATGGTGAGAACATGCCCAGCCTACCAGGAACGTCACACTGGAAAGCATCACAGAAAGGGGAGATGAGTATTTAGGGAACAACAAATAACTTATCACAGAAACCAGTGACTACTGTTCTCCCTGAACTCCCCAGGCTGCATGCAGATGGACTGACGGAGTATTCTGCTATCCACTGTGAGAACACAGTGAGCAATTAAAAATTCATAAATGTCACCTTTTGCACCCCCAAAGAATTGTGGTCCATACTGCCTGGGAGGACTGAGAATAAGGAGGTTGCCAGTGGAGAGGGGATGGGACATGGAACTCTGGCAGTGAGAATGATATGGAGTTATATGCCTACTATTTTATAATCTTGTTCATCAATTTTAAAGCACTAATATAATAAAACATCAAGAGAATCACCAGTTAGGGTGCTGTGACAGTCACCTGGAGTGCGTCTGCTTCTCCGTGTGCTGACTCAGGGTTGAGCCTGCACTCAGGGTGCTTGCTGGGGGAAAGTCTAGTGTTGGGGGTCTCTCTGGATTTCACTCAATACACAGGATTAGGGAAATAAACTAATAAATTAGTAAAAATATTTTAATAAAGATGCAGTAAAAAGTAAATGCAGACATGTTTGCTGTGTAGACACTTTATTTAATCAATTTTCTCTTTCCCACATTAGACTATGGTCTTTTTCTCTTTCTTCCTTTCTCTCTTTCTTTCTTCCTTTCTTCCTTTCTCTCTTTCTTTCTTTCTTTCTTTTTTGCCTCCAGGATTATTCCTGGGGCTGGGTGTCAACATCACAGATTCACTGCTCCTGGAGACTATTTTTTCCCTTTTTTTTTTTTGCCCTGGTTCTTTTATTGTTGTTGTGGTTATTGATGTCATTGTTGTTGGATAGGACAGAGAGAAATTGAGAGAGGATGGGAAGACAGAGAGGGGGAGAGAAAGATGGACACCTGTAGACCTGCTTCACCACTCATGAAGTGACCTCCCCCCCGTAGGTGGGGAGCTGCGGGCTCGAACCGGGGTCCTTACGTAGATCCATGTGCTCTTAACCCGCTGCGCTACCTTCCGATCCCCTCACCAATCTTTTTTTTCTTTTTCTTTCTCTTTCTTTCCTTATTTCTATCTTTCCTTTTTTTTTTGTTTGAGATAATGATTTATAAGATTATAAGATAGTAGGGGTATGCTCAACACCATTCCCGAAACCAAAGTTCTGTGTTCCCACTAACTGTGGTCCATGTTTTTTTATTATTTCCTTTGGATTGTATTTACTCATTTATTGTACAGAGACAGTCAGAAATTGTGAGGGAAGGGAGTGATAGAGAGGGAGAGAGACAGAGAGACACCTGCAACATGGCTTCACCACTAGCAACACTTTCCCCCTGCAGGTAGTGACTGGGAGCTCAAACCAGGATCCTTGTGCATTGCAACATTATGCTCAACCAGGTGTCCCATGACCTCACTCACTCTGGTCAGTGTTTTTACCCACCACATTTAGAAATAAGAGCTGACATCCACAGAGGTTAGTTATGAAATATAAATTGACGGCCAAAGTAAATTGGCAATAAACCTCTTAAAGCACCTACTTTTTCATTCTCTTTTTTTTTTTTTTTTTTTGCTTCCCAGCCTCAGGCACAGCTCCTCAGATTCACATTGAGCCTGGAGGCACTGGGGAGGTGAAATTGACCTGCACATCCAGGGGCTGGTACCCAGAGCCTGAGGTGCAATGGAGGGACCTGCAAGGACGACGTTTGACACTAGACTTCCACAGAAAGACAACAGACGGAGATGGCCTGTTTCATGTGCAAACATCTGTCACTATAGACACCAGGTCAAGAGATGTGTCCTGTGCCATAAGGAACCCAGTCCTCAGTGAGGAGAAGGAAGCACACGTTTCTGTGTCAGGTCAGTGCCCTGCAGTGTCAGAATCCTGAGAGATCTCTGCTGAGCAAGTAGGGGACAGCATCCAAGACCTGAGGGTGAAGGGCCTTAAAGGATACTCCACTCCACCATTGTGATTCTTCTTGGAGAACTTATGAAAGCTTGTCTTTTGTTTGTTTTTCATTTCTCTGCCAGAGTATGTCACCACTTTACTTTATCGTAATGTTTACAAGGTTGCACAGGCATCAAAGGATAACTAAATATTTTGAGGAAGCTAAAGTTCTTTCTATACCTCCCTTATTCCTGCTGCCTGGAGAAATGATCCTTTTGAACACTTTGGTGTTGTCTTCAAGACGTCAAATTAAACCCCTCAGGTCAGTCTCAGGCCCCAGGTCTGTGCCCTGAGGCAACTACAAAATTTCCTGATCTGGACTCTGAAGTCCATTTTGCTGAGTATCCTGCATTTCACAGAACTTCACTGGCTTAGACTTTCCTAACTGTTGCTTGCATGTGAGGCTCACATACAGGTGTGTGGAAGGTAGTTGAATAGAAAGGACAGTGACAAAGTCTGATTGAGGAAATTGGGAAGGGAGGGAGGAAAGTTATATACTAAGGAATCCATTGTAGCATTTGCAGTGTTTTACTTATAAGAGAATTAGAACTGAAAGTGTCTACATATGAAGGCTTTACTTTCCTAAGTGAGAATATTTTGGTATCTGATGCATTGTTTTTGTGTTTGGAGTATGTTAAAACGTTATCACTATAAACTTTCTTTATCTCTCTTTCAGCAAGTAGATAGGTACAGCAGACTCTCCATGATCCCTGGGTTTCTGAGAACTGCAGGGAGTGAGGATGAGAGTTAGAATCTCTGTCCTGCTCATATGCCTCCCAGGAGATAACCGTGGGGTTTCTTCCCACAGCCAGGTCACTGATGTCAAGCTCAATCGCAAGGAAAATAACTCCTGTTTTTCAGATGCCTTGTTCCCCAGTCTCTGGCCTTGGGCAGTGGGATTCGCTGTGCCCCTGTGTCTCCTGGCTGCCTTCTGTGTTCTCTTTGTAGGCATGAGAAGAATAATAGGTATGTTTGGGATTGGTATCAGTCCTTTTCCACGTTATGAAGACTAATAGCTTTCACTATAAATACCCTTCACAGTTCATCTGTGATGGATGCACTGGATGCAGTAATACCTTGCTCCAGTCTGTTGTTTTGAAGTCTAACTTGTAGGCTTACCTCCCCCTCCACAACTTCCCTGCCGAGTTGGGTTGTCTCTAGATGGGTATGTCTCAGGGAACAGAGTCATTTCAGAACTCCTCCACATCAGAAAGGGTTTCTGGGAACCTGAGTCTGTCTCACAGCATCCACAGAGCCTCACCTGTGAGATGAACAGCAGTTCAATGAGAGACTGAGGCCCTAGTAACCAATCCTGTTTTTTTTTTTATTTATTTATTTTCAGGTTCACTCTTAAAAGAACATGGTGAGTAAAATTCGATCTGGGCCTAGCGGGGGGGTGCCTCTTCCCAGGGCACGTGCTCTCTGGGTTGGAGAGAACTCTACCAGAGCCAGCCTGGGCTGCTACTCACTTACTGACACAGAGAGTCTTGAACTCATGGCGGGGTGCTAATGCAATGTCTCTATTTGATCAGAGAGACTACGTTTTTATAGGATAGATCCAGAAGTAGCAAGTAGGAAATGGAAATGGGTAGGAAGGGGGGTGGAGAAAGGCAAAAGTGGGCTGAGAAGGTATAAACTTCCCTAGCAACTGTTGTGATGGTTTTAACTGGTGTGATTAATGTTACCCTGTAGGCAGGGAGGGTCTTGAGGTAGAAAGAAGATAGCTCAAAGGAATGGAATGGGTGGGTTTCTTTCAGGCAAAACAATGATTATGAAAATAAGCCATAGTATCAGCAGTGGAGGGTGGAGGAGGGGGAGCTGGCTTAATGCCTGACATGGGAATTTCACTTTTCCAGTTCAAGGATAAGGATGCCCACTCTAGTTGTGCTTCACAAACATGAATCAAGTAGAATGACTACAGGGACTTGGTGACTTTTAAAGCTCCCATGGGACAATCCTTCTCTGTAGTACAGAGAGTAGGGTGAAAACTGAATAAGGGTTAGTAGCCTTCCCATTCCTTGTACATGTGCACATTTCTAGAAATTCCCTGAGGAATATCGGTGTTCTGTCAGTGTCAGAGAGCTGGGAAGTCACTCGACAGAATTCTGATCAGTAAATAAGTTGAAGTCAAATGTGAGCACGAGCAGAGAGTCACCTGGAGAACTTGTTAAACCTCAGATTACTGGCCCTACAAAACCAGGGCTCCAGTTTGAGGAAGGCTGTGTGGTGTGATCTTCCTGAAGTTGTAGAGATAGCTCACCTGGGTAGGCATCTGCTTTTCCAGGTTCGCAACCCAGGTTTGAACACCAGCACAATCATGGGTATGCTAAAGTCATGGGGGAGGTTGACTGCTGTGCTGACTCTCATATTGAACCAGAGTGAGACATTCATATGCTGCACGCCTCAGATATGTCACAGAAAAAAAAAAATCAACAGAATGAAAGGAAATAAACTATAGAGGTGAGAATGAATTTGCTGCTGATGTAAAGAGGTCCACATACAGCTTTCATCTTAACCAAGCCCTAGATCTCCATGTCGGACCTGGAATGCTCCTTTGATGTTTCCAGAAACTCCAAATGGTCTTTAGACTCCCCACCTCTGACTACAGTCTTGTTGTTTTTGCTGGGCTGGCTTCATGGGCGGGAGACAGAGACGACCAGAGACTCATGGCTGAGCTGAGAACGCAGTTCAATCTTTATTCACAAGCAGGGATGCAGTCCAACAACCTAATCACAATACAGTTCTCTCCTCCATCTCTCAATTCTCTCCTCCATCTCTCTCCTTCCCTGGAAGAGTCAGAAACAAAGGAAATACGAATGATACGACGGGGCGGGGAGAAGGAATAAGCGCCAACTAGCGATGACTAAACCA
The DNA here is from genome assembly GCF_950295315.1 of Erinaceus europaeus. Lineage (NCBI taxonomy): Eukaryota > Metazoa > Chordata > Mammalia > Eulipotyphla > Erinaceidae > Erinaceus > Erinaceus europaeus. The sequence continues at coordinate 19,759,413 of NC_080170.1, forward strand.
AATGTCCCAGAGGCGGGGTGGGGGAGACCAAACCAATATCCCAGAGGCAGGGGGGTGCCCAGTCAACAGTAAACATGCAAACAGAATACATAGCAAGCAACACAAGCGCATAAGCAGAATCCAGAAGTGACCCTGCTCCTCAATCTGGGTGCTCAGTCCCCATGGAGAACTGTATGTACTATCTTCTTGGATCACGCTAAGTGAGCTCCAGACAATTAAGAGAAGGATCTGTGGACTGACATTATCTTAGAAGTGATGATATTCCAGTTAATGAAGTTTAAGGGGAGTCTCTCAGACCATCCAGGTGAATTCAGAGAGACAAATCCTGCTTCTGTTACTATCAGCCTCATCCCTCATGTTCAATTCCCTTGGTAAAGTTGATCAGGTAAAAGCTTGAATGAGTTGACCAAGAACACTCATTGAAAATTTCCTCCTTTAATGTTAATAATTATGGATTTATCTTTATCATTTTTCTTAATTTTAACAGGTTCTTTAGTGGAAAAGAATGGTGAGTCATATCTATTTCTATTTTAGAGGCATAATATTATTGAACACCATGCTTAAAATATTAAAATATATAAACAATGCACAGACATAAAAAAAAAAATCAGCACCAGAGAGACAGCTCTCCAGTTGGTCTCCCACATTGGTGAGGGACTCAGGTCTGAGCCCAGGCTGCACAGGGAGGGGCTGTCGCAAGTGAGGAGGCCTCTGTGCTGTGGGGCTTCCCTTATGTCTACCTCACTCTTCCTTCCTCTCTGCCCTTCTGAATGAAAAACTGGCCTAGAAGGTGAAGTTACACATTTACAAGCCAGTTTCCAATGACCAAAACTGATCAAATTTTCCTTTTCCTATCCTAGGAGTGAAGTGGTTTCAGGATTCAGATACCCCCAAATAGACTTTATTTTCCTTCAGTTTCAGCTAGAATGAGAGAAGTGTGTGGGAGTGACAGAAAGAGAGAGAAAAACGAGAGAAGCCAGAGCACTGCTCCAACCTTTGGAGCCTCCTCTGGGTACTGTGCATGGTGATCTCCTGTTGTGCTGAGCTGAATTAGGTTCTCACACAAGGAACGTGTGTGCTCCACTCATCAGCTACCCACTACCCCCAACTGATGTTCAGTCTTTCTTTTTAATTAATTCATTTATTGCCACCAGGGTTCTTGCTGGGTCTTGGTGCTGGCACTATGTATCCACTTCTCCTAGTGGTCTTATTTCCCTTTTTGATTTTTTTTTCTTCCCTTTTTACTTTATAGGACACAGACAAATTGAGGGAGAATTAAGAGATAGAAAGGGAAAAAGAAAAATAGATGCCTGAAGACCTGCTTCACTATTCCTTAAGCTTCCCCTTAAAGGTGGGGATGAGGCATCAAACCTGGGTGCTTGCACATGGAAATATATGTATGTTGTAGTAAACAAACAGTATTTATGATGAATACAATTGATGAAAGTCTTTGCCAGAAGCAGCTGCCGGAGTGCGGGTGCTGCCCTGTGTCTGTGCTCAGGAGCACAGGGCTCCCAGTATGGAGCCACACTGACAGGCTGTTTGTGATGCCCCTGAAGTGACACACTGGCTCATGCTGCTCACACTGTCCCCAGAGCAGAAGAAAATCTCTCAGGACAAACTAGACTTTGCACAGACATTTCCCTGGTGAGATGACAGAGACTGAACTCATGCAAGTTGTGGTGGAGACTGAAGCAGGACAGCAGTTGCTGAAAAGCAGGCAGAGAGCTGCTGTGAGAACAGGAAGCAGCAGCCTGTCCCTGACAGCCCTGCAGTGTGTCTGCACAGGCTGCTGCTACCCCAGCTCAGTGTCTGGGCCACGTGGTCCTCTCAGCCTGTGAGCCTCACATGACAGACTCTGACACAGATATTCACTGATAATCTAGAGTTTATGAAGAGGCAAAATATGGCAAACCATTTTCTTAGAATTGAAATGCCACCAGGTTCCAGATGCTAACATTATGTCAGTAGCACTTCCCAGGGCAGAGGACTCTACCAATGTGTCCTGGAGCCCTGCTTCCCTAGATCCCTGTCCCACTAGTGAAAGAGAAAGGCAGCCTGGGAGTATGGATTGACCTGCCAATGCCCATGTTTAGCGGGGAAGCAATTACAGAAGCCAGACCTTCCACCTTCTACACCCCATAATGACCCTGGGTCCATACTCCAAAGTTATTAAAGAGGGATAATTGTTGTTTTCGACGGGTTATGTTGTTTTCTCCGGGCTGGCTTCACCGGCGGGTAACAGACGACCCGGGACTCATGGCTGGGTTGTAGGCAGTATCTCTTTATTCATGCAGGACGCAGCACAATCTAAGACGAGCTAAGCTAAATTCAAGGTACAGTACAGTAAAACTCACAATGCTGTCTTTATATATACTTGCCAAGTAAGGTGGAAACAGGATGTGACATAGAGAGGATGGAGAGAAAAGTGACTGGTGAAAATCAGGGTGTGATAAAGAAGGGATCAGGGTGTGACAAGGAGGGGGGTGGAGCAAAAACATATCATGAAACTGGGGATTGAACCAATGCCCTGGAGGGAGGTGCTTGTTAACAGCGGTTATGTAAATAAAATAGTGTTAAGCAGGGGGGATTTAAAACAAATGAAACAGAAGGGGTCTCATGCATACCAACAGATAATGAATTGGAAAGCTATCAGGGGATGGGATGGGATACGGAGTTCTGATGGGGGGAGTCCTGTGGAGTTGTATGCCTCTTATCCTATGGTTTTTGTCAGTATTTCCTTTTTATAAATTAAAAAAAAGAAATATTATTTTTTAGTTTTTTATTTTCTTTTTTATATTTATTTATTTTCCCTTTTGTTGTTTTTATTGTTGTTTTAGTTTTTTTTTTACTTTTTTGTTGTAGTTATTATTGTTGTTATTGATGTCGCTGTTGTTAGATAGGACAGAGAGAAATGGAGAGAGGAGGGGAAGATAGAGAGGGGGAGAGAAAGACAGACACCTACAGACCTGCTTCACCACCTGTAAAGCAACTCCCCTGCAGGTGGGGAGCCATGGGCTGGAACTGGGATCCTTGAGCCAGTTCTTGCACTTTGCGCCACGTGCGCTTAACCCACTGCATTACCACCCGACTCCCCTGATTTTTTTAATTTTCTTTTTTTAGCTGCACTCACTGGGCAACTTGGTAAGTTCTGTCTCTACTTCATGTTAAATCAAAGTCACAGGCAGTGTCCCAACATAACACTGACCTCTCTGTCTCTGGTTGGTTGCAGCCCAAAGTAAAGTCCTGGGAGAGGAAGGTGAGTGAAGTCTGAATTTTCCACTTGGACACCTACATGCTATTACTCACACAATCCCTGTCCTGCTGTTTATTTAGCTAACAATTATTTTTTTGTCTGTTTGTAGTACTGAAATTTGTTCAAAGATTTGCAGGTAAATACCACTTCTTTATAATATGTATTTAGTGTGATTTATGTTTACCAGCTAATCTTTCTGGAAGTCTTTTGTAGCAAAGTTCTTGCCTAAATCATACAAGTGCATGTTAAGCTCTGTAAAACATGTGATGATAAACATGTGCTCCTGTAGTTAAGTCAGAGTCAAGGTACTGGACATGAATGTTTTGTTTCAGAAAAGATTCTGTTGAGTGAATGCAAAATACTTGTGAAGAACTAATAAAATGGAGTCATTTAAAAGAATTTGAATCATTTACATGAAATACGATTGTAGGTCAGTGGGAAATACGCCACCATTGTATCCTTTTAAAAGATAGCCTCACTGGGTTGATTTTCAAGACTTTTTTTGTGTCAACTGGCAATGGTGCACCACGTTAAGTGGTCCTGGGTTCAAGCTTCCCGTTCCCCGCTGTAGAGGAAAGCATTGTAGATGGTGAAGCAGTGCTGGTACTGCAAGTCTCTCTCTGTCTTGCTTCCTTTCTCTATTTCACTCTCAGTTTCTGTCTCTATAAAAAAATATGTGTGGAGTAGTAAATTCATAGTGTAGGCACTGAATCACCGTAATAGTCTTTGTGGCGAGAAAGAAAGAAGAAAAAGAAACTGCCTCTAAGACACTTGGAGCACAACTCACCTCCTACTAAAGTATTCTTCCTCCACCACAGGACTCATGTCCCTGCACTCTCTTCACAGTCTTGGTTCTGCTGCCACAGACCACAGTTTATTAAAGTTTCATCCTATATTTTCCTGCTTTGTTTTCTTAATTCCCACCTATGACATCACTCTATACCAATTCCATAGACAACAGGGCTATAAACTATGAGATCCCCCCCCATTCTCTCCCCTTCATAACCACACTCTGTACTAATTCCATAGACAACAGGGCTCCAGAGCCAACAAAGGGCTATAAAATATAACATTTGTTTTTCATTCTCTCTCCCTCATAGCCAATTCTCACACCCCTCTGTCATTACAGTCAGCCTACACATATGCTAGATTCTCCCTCCTGGAGACAACAGAATCATGCAGCAGAAAATGCTTGATCTAATTGTGACTACTACCTCTCTGTCTCTCTTTACAGTCAAAACTCTCCATTAAATAGCTGTTTATCACCCTTCTCACAGTTTTCCCCTCCCCTGTATGTTCATTTCCCCAGACAAAGGGCAGAATCCCCAGTGGTCTCAGAGGCTCAGTGACCCAAGTGCTCTAACCTGGGCTTCACTGGCCCCTTCCCTTCCCTTCCTCCTCTCCTCTGGCTGCACTCTCCTGGAGGCCTCTCCAAATCTCTCTCTCCTCCTTCATTTGTTTCTCACCTCTGTTTTCATCCCCTCATAGAGGCTATATTAGAATGGTATATATGACCTTTCTTTAAATCCTCTGCAGCTTATAATTAATCGATCTATTCCTTTTCCTACAGAAGACATAAAACTGGATGAGAACACTGCTCACCCTTGCCTCCAGGTATCACAGGACAGAAAATATGTTTCATTTAATGTGGAAAAAAAAGACTTCCCTGACAATTCTCAGAGATTCGACACACTGACAGCTGTTCTGGGGGAGTACAGCTTCTCTGCTGGTGACCATTACTGGAAAGTGCATGTGGCAGGGAAGGACAGGTGGACAATAGGACTGTGTGTGGACTCAGTTACCCGGAAAGGAGAGGTCTCTACTTGTCCTGAAAATGGGTTTTGGGCACTTTCCCTGGAGAATGGTGAGTACAAGACACTCTCCACTCCCCCTTCCATTCTCAGTGTTCCAGAACCTCCCTTGGTAGTGGGTATTTTTCTGCAGTATGAGGAAAGACTGATCTCTTTCTTCAGTGTGACAGATTGTAGCCTTCTTTATACTTTCAAATGCACCTTCACTGAACCTTTAAAGCCATATTTCTCCCCTGGACCTTGTACTCAGGCAAACACAAGGGGCCTCCTCATTCCCAAGTGTCAGTGACAGATCTTGTCATCACTGTGGGAACACAGCTGAGACAACAAAGGGGTGGTATCCTCATGGCAGCTGGTTGTTGGCACAGTGGGTAAAGCTTTGGACCCTGAAGCATGAGGTTGGGATTTCAATTCCAAGAATCACATATATTCATGTTCTCCCTCCTCTTTCTTCCTTCCTTGCTTGCACTCTCAAATGAATAAATGAGAAATACTATATTATCTTTCACTATATATAAAATTTTCTGTGAGACAAAAGTCAATGTTTCATGAAAACATGGAGTTAATTCATTGCTTTGGAGTGGGCTTTTTGTAAAAGACCAGAGGATACCTTTCTTCTTATCTTAGATTTTTGCATTTAACAATTTTTTTTATTTTTTTTATTAGATAGAGACAGAGAGAAATCGAGAACAGAAGAAAGGAAACAGAGAGACACCTGCAGCCCTTCTTCACCACTCGTGAAGCTTTACCCCTGAAGGTGGAGGTATTCAACAATTTTTATGTAATTATTTGTGGAGAGAGAGAGATAGTATGTGAGAGAGACCCAGAGCAGCACAGCAGCACAGGCAATGCCAAGGATCAAGCTCAGGCCCTCACACTTCAGAGTCCAATGTCATAACAACCTCCAGCCCATAGAAGCTACCTTTCCTGAGTGACAGGGTGTCAGGTTCCAGGTGCCATCATCAAACTGAAGTGGAGAGAAAGACTCACACACACAATGCTGTGAGCAAGTGAGCCCAAAGGGGCTGTCTCCAGGGAAGCTGCCCACAGACAGGGAAATCCTGAAATGCAGCCCCAAACCAAGCTTTGGGCTCCTTTGAGGGTACTCAGTATAGTGACATCAGGCAAAGCAGACACTCGAAGCAGGTTAGCCAAGTAGAAACAATTCAAGAAAAAGGTCTGCGCTCATCCCAGGACCCTGCTGTACAGACTTTACATTGTCAGTCCCACACACATCTTGACCCTTTGCTTAGTGAGGCATGGTTATATTCAGATACAGAGGTCATGCTTTTGTGTGAGAGAGACTTTTCTCCTGACCCCCTTTTCTGGCATCTACCTTACTCTGGGGCATGAGAAATAGAGTGGAGTCATATTTCTTGTGCACAATTGCATGCTTATAGCCATTCTCTGTGCATAGTCACTGCTAGGGCCCTTTCATTTCTTGCTTGTAACTAAAGATGTGTCTATATTTGATGGGATGAGAGTTTCATGGGTAGACACATGGGTCACCATTAATTCGTTAGTATTAAGATTATGGTGTTCCACTGGTGACTGTCATTCTCCAAGGTGGCCCCAAGTCCTTGCCTCAAGCTACTGATGCCATTTTATAGACACCCCTCAGTGAATAAGAGATGTCTGTGTAACCAGCAGAATCAGTGGAGTTGAGAGACCCCAAAGTCAGGTTCTGAAAGCACTGCAGCTTCTACTCTCACCTCTTGTGTCTGTGTCACTGAATCTGAGGGAATCCAGCCACCCGCTATCCTGTGGAGAGTCCAGGGGACAAACCCCAGCACTGCCTGCAGACAGTCCTGTGGACAAGTCACCCTGCAGTGGGTCACCCAGTCCAGTCCAGTCATCTGTGCCTGCAGCATCCTGAGAGTGAGAGTCTCAGCCATGGGACCAGCTCCTGAGGCTTCTGCTGTGAAACCCTGAGAAAGCTTCACAGTCCTGTCAGTGCTGGCTGGCTCCAGGACTGATGATTGAGAGAAGGTGTCACAGGGCTTTGAGTAAATAACCCACTGCGCATATATTTTCAAAAGTTATGATTGTACATAATAAAAAATGTTCCATACATTTTATTTCATTTTCTGTGTGATCCCTTAATAGTTCTGAAATTCTTTTAATTTTTGGTTTGAAAGGGCATGCTAAGTTGAAAACTTTAGGCCATAACTATAATATACAGATAAAACAAAAGCACATTAGCTATATTGGAAACTTAGAATATAATAAAATATCTTATGGATTCAAAAAATAAGAAAATTGGGAGTCAGGCAGTAGTGCAGCAGGTTAATGCACATGGCACGAAGCTCAAGGACCAGCATAAGGAGTCCCCGGTTCCCCACCTGCAGAGGAGTCGCTTCACAGGCCATGAAGAAGGTCTGCAGGTGTCTGTTTTTCTCTCCCCTTATCTCTCTTCCCCTCTTGTCTCCATTTCTCTCTGTCCTATTCAACAACAACAAAATCAATAACAACAACAATAATAACTACAAAAACAATGAAAAACAACAAGGGGAACATAGGGAAAATAAATAAATATTTTTTAAATTATTTAAAATTTCACCCCAAAGACACTGAGTACAGACAGGGCCACAGGATGGAAGTAGAGGCCCCACACAGTGGGAGATGCCCTGTGACTGGGGGCCATGAGGAGCTAGCATGGTCCCCAGTGGCTGTGTCCTGACTAGAGCCCTGCACTCACAGAGCCTGGCACTCACTCACACAGAGGCCAGCTCCCACTGTGAGTGAGTAGACAATGCAGGGACCTGTGACAACTGCACTGTTATTACTGCTTGGCTTGTATTAACACAGAAAACAAATATTTTAATCCATCCTTTAGAAGCAAGTATCTTTCAAATAGGAAAATGCAGTTAAATTAGATGAAATATGCTGAGATTCATTGAAATATAAGACAAGCTTATGGATAACATTTTTAGAAAGTTGCTAACCTATCTCTAAGACTTTGCATGATCTATGGGGTTATTGTGGTGGGGGGGCTTCACAGATTTTTGGTGGTGGATGTAGTGTGGAACTATTTCCCTGTAAGCTTATAATTTTGCACACCATTATAAATCACAAAGAATGCTTGAAGTAAAATACAAATATTTATACCAATGTTTCCTCTTTTAGGAAACTAGATATAAACTCCAATAATTACTGTTTTATGGATGAATTGAGATTATTCATTAAAATTATTTTAGTAGATATGAGCCTTATATCTTACAAAACATGTAGAATTGAGCATGTAGTGTCAGAAGTTTTATATCTACCAGGAGTAATTAGAGTAAAGGTAAAACTATAGGACACAGTCACAAGAAACTTGACACAAAACCTGATGAAGTAATAAGGTAATAGTTATGAAGAAGTTAAAATATTTTTCAATGGCCTTTACTAACTAAACATTTTCATAATGGGATACCTTCTTTTTTGTTGTCATTTGCTTCCAACTCAGTTTTCTTTTTCTTTTTTCTTTTATTTTATTTATAATAAGGAAGCACTGACAAAACCATAGGATAAGAGGGGTACAACTCCACACAGTTCCCACCACCAGAACTTTGCATCTCATTCCCTCCCTTGATAGCTTTCCTATTCTTTAGCCCTCTAGGAGTATGGACCCAAATGTCATTTTGGGATGCAGAAGGTGGAAGGCCTGGCTTTTATAATTGCTTCCCCATTGAACATGTTGATCCATACTAATAGGAGACCTATTATAAAACATATTGGCACATAGTAGAACATTGAATGTATCATCACAGATGATTATCATGTGAAAATAAAGAGAAAAGTGGAGATGCTCCTAGCAAACTTGATGTTACAAAATATGAAAAAACAAAATAAGTTGTTTTTTTATGGCCTAAGCTGTAGTTCTTAGATTGTCATTACATGGCTCCTTGTTGTTGAGCCAGATCTTGTTGAGCACGGGCAGCGGAGATGAGAGAGAGGAGGTCCAGAGCGAAGAGGAAACACAAATCTTTATTTGCGCTGGCACCACAGAGTTGGGTGCTAGAGAAACAGGTTGGGCCATGTGGAGGTAGCGAAAATGGCCACCTCACGCAGTAACCTTTCCTGCGTCTGAACACTGGAGTGAAGCACTGGCAAGAGAGAGAGGTGCAGAAGAAGAAAGGCTTTTATAGGAGCAGCTTTTGCGAGAATGGGAAGGGGGAGGAGTAACCATAGCACTCCAGGATAGGATAATAACTCTCGTGAGAATGGGAGGGGGGAGGAGTAACCAAAGCACTCTGGATATCACGGGGATATAGACAATGCCCTGAGGGCATAACATGGCAGAACAGGCACTCTGAGAATGTCCCAACTCTCGCGGGAACTAGCAGTAGCCTAAGGGGACAACATGGCAGATGTGACTTCATCAGCATAATTTCCCAGCATCTCCCCCTTTCCTTTTATCTAATGCCCAGGGCAATAGTGTGTAAAGTCTGTGAACTACTCAGGGTCAGGGTCAGTCTATGAGAAACCAGCAACGTGAAGGGAAGAAAGCTGCTGTAAAATTATCTAAAGTGTCCAAAGGGTATACCAGCAAGTCCGATAGAAGTCTCAGTCCAAAGTAGGTGACTAGGGGGAGAAATGTCAGGGGATGAAATGCTGCATGAGGAAGGTCAGCCTCTGGAATTCTGCTTTTCTGTATAGAGTGAGCTGGAACCGCCAAAACGTGACAGGTCAAAGCAGAAGCAGGAAAGGCAGATAGGCAGTAAAAATGTTCTGTCTTTGGAGTCTGTGAATCAGGTTCTTCAGATCACGTCAGGTGACATCTAGGGTTTCGGGGGGTTTGCCACTGTAGTCGTGCCATCTAATGGGTGATGTCAGGGTGTGCAGGGGTCCAGATGTTTTTTTCTGGGATTCCTGTGTAAGAAACACAAATAATCTGCTTCTTGTGGTTAGCAGGGCATATGATTTGAATGCTTTATAGAAAAAGATGTTTGGTGCCTTGACCAACAGAGTATTGGGGGATGTATCTTTCCTATTCATTTATGATTATATTTTATATTATTTGTCATGGTAGTCAGCCGTTATCTGGAAGGTCCTGGGTGATTCATGGGGAAAAAGAACTTATCTTTTAACAAAGACTCTAAGGTGTAGGGAAGTGGGAACTATCTTATCCCTTTTTTGTTGTTGTTATCTTGCCTTTTGTTGCCCTAGTTGTTTTATTGTATGTAATTATATTGTTGTTATTACTGATATTGTGGTCGTTGGATAGAACAGAGAGAAATGGAGAGAGGAGGGGAAGACAGGGGGAGAGAAAGACACCTGTAGACCTGCTTCACCGCCCATGAAGTGATTCCCCTGCAGGTGAGGAGCCGGGGGCTCAAACTGGGATCCTCAAGCCAGTTCTTGCACTTAGCGCCACCTGCGTGAAACACAATGTGCCACCGCCCAATTCCCAGAAACTATCTTTTAACATAAACTCTATGGCCATGCCAATAGCAACCTTGAGGGCACATGTGGCTCCCCACATGTCCTCATCTTATGTCATGTTTTGATGTTTGGCGGACTTTGTTTTGTGGCAGGGTGGACTGTGCCTGTCTTAGGTTGGGGATCAGCCTTCTGTCTTACCCGTCATTGGAACACCTGGTCATTTTTACCCAGTAGTACCAGGTGCCCTGTCTTAGGTTGACTGGATAGCACTAGTTTCCTCTTACCCATCATTGGCTAGCCAGCCCTCTACATGGTGGATGTTCTGATGGAGGGGGCAAATCCTCCACAGCAACTCAATATTCTGCCATGTCCAGCCTATGATAGTGAGTTTGTATAGGTTGCATCTTTATGGCATCAATCTGTTGCCGCAAAAAGGCCATGAGCTTGTTAAGAATTATAGGACCGTGGACTGAGAGGTGTCGCAGTAGATAAGGCATTAGACTCTCAAGTGTGAGATCCCATGTTCGATCCCTGGATGCATGTGTACCAGAAAGATATCTGGTTCTTTCTTTCTCCCCCTCTCTTTCTCATTAATAAATAAATTAAAATGTTGAAAAAAAAGAATTATAGGACCTATTGTGAGCAGAAGAAGTAAAACAAGCTAGGGTCCCACAACTAAGGGTAGACAGGTAAGGAAGGGGGAATGTAACCATTGGTATGAAGAGGTGGGATCATATCTAAAGTCTAAGGGAAGCAGTCAGAGGATGTGATGTCCAGGGGAACAGCCATTTGTCTTTGGGGGTAGTAAAGAATGTCCATGGCATGGGTGATGTTATAAAGGGAAACATCTTTAAATTGTTGGCTGACAAAGGCAGGCCTATGGTGGCAAGACAAGATACACCAGTTAAGTTTACAAGAATATGTGAATGTTGCTAATTCACATAGGTTGGATATGGAGGAACTTCTTACAGTTTAATACCTTACCATATGAACAGATGATTTCTCATATGAAGGCTTGATAGCTGTAATCACTTACTTGTGAAAAAAAATAAAACTTGTAACAAGTTAGAGGTTTACTATAATTGACTTTGGACTATAAGCAGACTGAGGTTACTTAGAGAGTTAACGCATGTTAGTGAAAATGGTTTTAACATTTAGAGTACTCTGAGCAGATGGGTAATAAAAAATTTTTGGTCATTCAACACACTCACTCACAAAACACAACTGGCCAGTCATAACATAAGTCATTCAGGGAAGGGGTAGGAGAGAGGGCTCTGTGAGCCAACTTTTGTAGGTTCTGCCATGTCATATTATGGATCCTGGGATGTATCCTGCATCTAGTCCTCTTGTATTTCTTGTTCTTCAGGGATAACAGTGCCATCATGAGGGTATTGTCGGGCATGGCGGGCAGGAACCCAGACAGGTTTAGAGTAATTATGTGGGAAAATGCATGCAAAACCTCTTCCCATGGTCAATAGAGGGTCAGGCCCTTTCCAAATATTATCGAATGGGTCTCTCCATTTGACCTTAATAAATGGGAGAGTAGATGGTGTTTGCCAGTGAAGAATAATAGGAGGTAAGTCCGAGTTATTGTAAATATTAAAGAGATTTAACGTAGTTAAGGCTTTTGCTAGCTGGTTGTTGGGGGGGTACATTCCTCCTTTATCTTTATTTAATTGAGCCTTAAGGGTTTGATGGGCCCTCTCGACAATGCCTTGTCCCTGTGGATTATAGGGAATGTCTGTGGTATGAGTAATGTTCCAGAGGGAACAAAAATCTTTAAATTGTTTGCTGGTAAATGCTTGTCCATGGTCAGTTTTCACTTGAAGAGGTAAGCCCATTACAACAAAACAGGAGAGCATATGGCTTATAAGCTGTTTAGAGCTTTCTCCTGTCTGAGCTGTTGCCCACATAAATTTAGAAAAGGTATCAATTGAGACAAACACATATTTTTGTTTGCCAAAGTTTGGTATGTGGGTGACATCAATTTGCCAAATAGCATTAGCTTTTAAGCCTTGGTTAACACCAAGACTCTGAATAGCAGGTGTTTTTATGAGACTTGCACAGGAAGAGCATGTAGCTAGGATATGTTTTAACTGTGGTAACGGAACATCAGGAAATGGAGCTTGAAGGCCTTTAAGATTAACATGGGTTAGGGAATGAAAGTCAGCAGGATCAGAGAAAGAGACTAGGAGAGCTCCTGTGGAGGCAAGGCGGTCAGCTGCTGCATTCCCTTCAGACAGGGAACTGTGGGAATGAAGGTGCTGAATAAATAGTGGTTGGGTTCGAGAAGAGAGCATAGAGGCAATTTGAATCAAGAGAGGGGAAAGTGGGTTGTCATCAATTTTCACATAAGAACAAGCAAGCCATGGGAGTAAGTTAACAGTATACACACTGTGAGAAAAAAGGTTGAAGGATTCTGGTACAGCTTTTAATGCAAGGAAAACAGCATAAAGTTCTTTGTACTGAGGGGAATTCTCAGGAAGCTCAGTAAAGTGAGGTTTAGGAGATTGTTTGTCTGGGTAATATATAAGGGTAGCAGCTCCCTTTTTTCCACCATCAGTGAAGACTGTAGGAGCAGAAGGAATGGGATCTCGAGAGAAAAGTTTAGGTGCTAGTAGAGGCAAAAGAGGTAAAGAACCTATCAATTTATTAGAAGGAAAATGGTTATCTATTTGTCCTGGAAACCCCATGAAGCTTATGGCAAAGCAGGAATGATGGCATATGAGCCACTCTGTATCTGTGAGAGAAAAGGGCAGAATAATTAAGTCCAGTTCTTTCCCTAAGACCTGCACTGACCTATTTCTTCCTTGGCGAACCATGAATGCTAACGCGTCTATCTCAGTGAGGAGTCTTGGAGTTCCTCCTACTCGCGTGTGAAGCCACTCAAGAACCCCATGGTCTTGCCACAATTCCCCTACTACTGTGGGGGTGGAGTTGAAGATTAGAAGGTTTACCGGAGAGGAGGGAGAGAATTGAACAAGGTGCATGTCCTAGAGGGCCTGGTTAACCCTTTCCAGTGCCAAGGAGGCCTCAGGAGTTAATTTACGTTTTGAAGAGGGCTGTTTGTTTCCTTTTAAAAGGTCAAACAGTGGTTGGAGGCAGCTTGTAGGCAGATAGAGATACTGCCTAAGCCAATTTAAATTTCCTAGAAAACTTTGTAAAGAAGTAAGAGTAAGGTTAGAAGGAAAGGTTTTAAGGGACGAATTTGTGTTAAAGAAATCTCTGAACCTAAGAAAGATATTGGAGGGATTAGCTGTATCTTCTCAGGGGCTACATTACGGGTACTTTTCTTTAATGCAGGAATGAGAAAATCATGTAAGGCATAGAGATCTGTATCTGATTTTCCCCATATTAAAATATCATCTGTATAATGAAAAACATTAAGGCCCTTATGAATATATGGGACAAGGGCAGATTTAACAGCCTCTTGACAAATTGTAGGACTATTGGCCATACCCTGGGGCAGCACCAACCATTCAAATCTGTCAGCAGGGCTGGTGTTATTAATAGAAGGAACAGAGAAGGCAAAACGTTTACAATCTTGCGGATGCAAGGGAATAGAGAAAAAACAATCTTGTATATCAATAGCTATGATTGGAATTCCTGTGGGAATTGAAGAAGCAGGAGACAAACCCCTTTGGGGGGAGCCCCAGACCTGCATGATTTTATTAACTGCACGGAGATCTTGGAGGAGGCGCCATTTTCCCGAGTGATTTTAATCACAAAGACAGGAGTATTCCATGGGCTTCGAGAATGACGAATGTGTCCCTAGGACAACTGCTCTCAGAGAAGCTCTTTTAAAATTTCTAGTTTATCCCTAGGTAAAGGCCACTGTTCCACCCAGAAAGGCTCATTAGAAAGCCGGCTTAAGCAGGGTGTTTGGCTACCAACAGTGGCATTTAGTATTGGGGGTACTGATTAGACCTGGTCTCGCGGGAATGAGTGTTATGTTCTGCAGAGGCATCTGTGGATATCCTAACATCAAGACATTCCATAATATCCCTGCCCAATAGGTTGGTGCTAATATTAGCTACCAAAGGGCAGAATTGCCCAGTAGAACCTTCCCACATGAGTGAGTCTCATGTGCGAAATGATTGGGTCACCCCTCCTACTCCATGTATACTGGGTCCAGGGATGAGTTCCCAATCTTGGGGAACCTCTTCTTGCCTTAAAATCGTCTTTGCTGCCCCCATGTCAATCAAAAATTTAAAAGGAATATTGCCAATCTTTACTATCATAGAAGGGTGACCTCGTTCTAAAACACAAGTGGTCCACAAAATCTCAGGCCTCGAATTTGTACCATTCAGGGGCGTGCCATCTTTATGAAATTTGGACCAACAATCTCTCTTCCAGTGAAACCCTTTATGACATCTTGGACAAACAGTACATGGCCTCTGGCTCCCTGACTGAAAGCGGGGTTGCTCTGACTGGAGGCGTGGTTGCTCTAACTGGAGGCGGGGTTTCCCTGACTGGAGGCATGGTCACAGCTTATCAGGACATTGGTTACGCCAATGTCCTTGGCGACTGCACTGAAAGCAGGCCCTGTTTTGATTACGTGGGGTAACTGCATAAACCTGTGTCGTAGCGGATGCCCCATAATTGCCTGATGTAAGTTCCTGTGTCACTAAAATCCAATTATCTGAGTGTAGGTATTTAAGATTAAGGCATGCCTGACAGAATTGTGGTATCATGCCTTCCCAGACAATAGAGTGCAGGAGTACTGAGCGGACATCAGGATTATAAACCTTTCTCTCTAAACTTGTCTTCAACCTTGAGATGAAGCTCGCTAATGATTCATCAGTGCCTTGGCAAAGAGAGTTAATGGCAACTGACGAATCTACATCGGGTGGGGTCACCCTTTCCCATGCTTGTGTTGCGCAGATGCGTACCTGTTCAAAATAACCGGTTGGAAACCTGGCTCCTGCCTGCTGAGCTCCAGATTCATAAGCTCCTTCTCCAAACAAAGCATCAGAATTCCATTCTACCTGTTTGTTACTATTTTCCTGCGACTGTCTAGAGCACTCATCGTGGAAGCATGCCTTCCACTGTAGGTAGAGGGGGGTCTGGGAGTGCAGCATGAGCCACATCTTTCCAATCTTGGGGCGTGTTAAGATGGTGGAAAAAGCTCCTTAAGACGGACTTGGTCCATGGAGCATGAATTCTGTCCTCCCTGTCCGCTTGCCTGAGTCTTCCAAATTCCTTAGAGGAGTATGGCTGCCACGGCTGAGGGTTTTGTTTAGAAGGGGCCACGTTTACCGGGAAGGTGTGGATTTGGTCCGATGGTGCAGGAGAGGGACCTACAGAAGTGGAAGGTGCCATGGAAACTGCTTTAGTGGCCGCAGGGAAAACTTATCGCATATCTACAGGCACGGAGCTCTCAGGGTGGACTGCACATGGTTTAAAGTCCTTAAATGCTGCCTTTAACTCCTGTACCTCAGCCACTAGGTCTCTTAATGATGGCGTATCAGCAGGGGGTGGGGTCACAGAAGCAGAAGCCTCAGGGGAAGCCAAAACCGGGGCAGTAGGAGGAGGGGCTAGAGAACCGGAAGCCTCAGGGGAATCAGGGGGCGGAGCCAGAGAAGCAGAAGGAAGTGAACACATGTCTTCCACAGAAGGAACTGAACACATGTCTGCAGAAGGAGCCAAACATGTGTCTGCAGGGACAGCGGGTGAAGGGGTCATGGAAGCAGCAGAAGGAACTGAGCACGTGTCTGCAGGCAGAAGTTTGAGTGCTGACTGCAAATCGCTTAGGGTGTTT
This sequence comes from Erinaceus europaeus, assembly GCF_950295315.1. Lineage (NCBI taxonomy): Eukaryota > Metazoa > Chordata > Mammalia > Eulipotyphla > Erinaceidae > Erinaceus > Erinaceus europaeus. The sequence goes on from NC_080170.1 coordinate 19,775,608, forward strand.
AGGTTGTAAGCACATATCTCTTAACTCTTGTATTTCAGGAGAAGCTGAACCCTGGGCGGCAGGGGGCGGGGGAGGAGGAGGAGCTTCCGAACATGTGTACATGTCTGTGGGAACGGAAGTTCTGGGTCTATCTGCTGATTGCTGAGGGCGTCTGAGTCTTAAGCACATGTGCTTTAACTCTCGTATCTCAACCTCAAGGTCACTTATCCTCATGGCAGACCACTTTGTACATATCTTGTAAGTGGCGACCACAGTTATAAAAATCCAAGGGTAGTGAAAATTAAACCGTCTGTGAGAGCGCGAATCTGTCCCAGGGCAGAAGGAGATAATAACTGTGACACCTCCTCATAAAACGAAAAAATTCCCATGGTGGAGGGAAACGCGGGGCCACAGAGGCAGGCGGATGCCACTTACCTGTGTCTGGGCGGCTTTTCTGGACCTCAGGCTGGGCGTGACACATTGAGTGCCAAATGTTGTTGAGCCAGATCTTGTTGAGCGTGGGCCAAGGAGATGAGAGAGAGGAGGTCCGGAGCGAAGAGGAAACACAAATCTTTATTTGCGCTGGCACCTCAGAGTTGGGTGCTAGAGAAGCAGGTTGGGCCACGTGGAGGTAGTGAAAATGGCCGCCTCATGCAGTAACCTTTCCTGCGTCTGAACACCAGAGTGAAGCACTGGCAAGAGAGAGAGGTGCGGAAGAAGAAAGGCTTTTATAGGAGCAGCTTTTGTGAGAATGGGAAGGGGGAGGAGTAACCATAGCACTCCAGGATAGGATAATAACTCTCATGAGAATGGGAGGGGGGAGGTGTAACCAAAGCACTCCAGATATCACGGGGATATAGACAATGCCCTGAGGGCACAACATGGTGGAACAGGCACTCTGAGAATGTCCCAACTCTCGCGGGAACTAGCAGTAGCCTGAGGGGACAACATGGCAGATGTGACTGCATCAGCATAATTTCCCAGAAGCTCCTATAAAGAAGGGGAGGCAGGAAGAAGGAGAGGGGGAGGGAGAAGTAGAGGGAGAAGGAGATGGAGAGAGAGTGAGAGAGAGAGAGACAGAGAGAGAGAATAAGAGAGAGAGAGAGAGAGAGATTGCAGCAATGCTCCATTACTGGTGAGTTTCCCCTTTGCAAAATTTCCTCATGTGGTAGCTTGGATGCTTGAATCCTGGTCTTCATGAATGGTATAATTAGTGTGTACTGTACAGGATACACAATTTCCAAGCCCTAAATTGCAATTATTAATAAGGCCATGATTGAGACTTTAATATGGGTGGTCATTTTCTCGATTTCTATATCAAATTATATTTTTCAGATTTAGAAAGGTAGAATGGGATATTAAATTATATTATCCTTTGAGAAGTTAGGGCACAAAGAATTGAAAATCATTCCATTAGGTCAAATAAAAAAGAGGAAAATAGCCTGGCTCTGGTCACAGTGGCTAGTGTGCTGGACTTGAACACACGAGAAGTTCAGTCCCCAGTGTCATATATTCCTGAGTGAAGCACTCGTTATCTCACTCACAAATTATTTATATAATACTCTAAAAATAAATTCTATTAAAGATATTAAAAATAAAACTTTAATGTGAAATAAAGACTCAGTTTCTCTCATCTTAGGGAAATGGTCTGTAGTTTGTTGAATTTGTGAGTCTGAATTTTGTAGATTTAAAGAACTCTTGAAGTCTCTGGAAGACTGGAAATTACAAAGCAAAAATGAAATGTCCACAGCAGGTCTGAGCTAGGAATTTCTGCTGTGACCCTGGGGCAAGAAAGAGGCAGGACAGGAAGGGCTTTCCCAACCCCAGGTCCCACAAGCCCTACCTTTTGATGGACTGGGAGAAGGAGCTGGGAGAGGCAGGAAGATCTGGGGGCTCTCATCCCTCCTTGCTCACCCCAAACCCAGCTTCTGGCTCCCTGCCTCTCCCCTCTCCCAGCTGTGTGAGAGTCTGCCCCTCCTGAAGGGGAGGTTGGTGTGAGCACTGCTCCAGCCTCTGCTGTCCCCCTGCCCTGTGCTGAGGGGAGGCAGCTGGGCTGGAAGGCATAAACTCCAATTTGAAAACTTGTTTTTCTGAAAACATGGAAATGAAGGTACAAAATACCACTAAAATAAGAGCTTGTGATGCATGCCCACAGTGATTAGGACCTTCTGTGCCCATGTCTCTCATCCTACAGGTGGTTATCTACAGCTTCTCAATGTCTGTGGAACCCTGGGCTTTTGTCCAGGAGAGGAAGGTCTGGTGGTGGTGAAATAGTGTTAAGACTTCCACTATCTTAAAAGCAGATGCACACCCTGCTGTTTTTCCAGGAGCAGAGGCTGCACTGGCTCTCAGGCCCCAGGTCTCAGGCTGGCATCTGAGGCCCAGCAGGGCTCTGTGCTCTCTGGTACCTGCTTTCTGCCTCTGCAGCCCCTGAGCCAGTGGCTGAGACCAGAGCTGCCAGCCCTGCTGGGACCCAGGCCTCTGCCCCCTGCAGCTGAGCTGAACCCACAGCCATGCTCTGAGCCTCTGCTCTCCAGAGAGACCCTCCTGATGGACTTCTCCCTCCTGCTTCTTTGCCTGTGTTCTACTGCCTGTGAGTCACTCATTTGCCTTCCTCTGGGGGACCTGACAGTGAGTAATGTCACTGACTTTGTGCAAAGACTCAGTTTACTACTGAGAGGACTGGACTCTGGTTAGAGTGACCCTACCATTCTTCAAGGTTATTTAGGGCCTGGTAGACATACCTTGTTATGCTCTGCTGAATGTTTCCCTTGAGGTCAAGACTTTTAATTAACCAGCAGCTACTTTTTAAATTTTTATTTACTTATTTTTACCTCCAGGATTATTCTGTGGCTCGTGCCTGCACTACGAATCCACTACTACGAGGCCATTTTTTTTCCCATTTTTGTTCCCTTTGTTACTGTTGTTGTTGTTATTGTTATTATTGCTGTTGTTGGATAGGACGGAGAAATCAAGCGAGGAGGGGGAGACAGAGAGCAGGAGAGAAAGGTAGACACCTGCAGACCTGCTTCACTACTTGGGTCCTTGTGTATTGTCAGATGTGCTCTTAACTGGGTGGCCATATCTCAGCCACTTTTTCTTTTTTCCCATTTATTGCTACCAGCAATAAATATTTAACAATAAATATTTATAAAAACGAAACATTGACAAAACCGTAGGGTAAGAGGGATATAACTTTGTACAGTTCCTACCCCCAGACCTCCATATCCCATACCATCCCCTGATAGCTTTCCTATTCTTTAACCCTATGGGAGTATGGACCCAAGGTCATTGTGGGATGCAGAAGGTTAAAAATCTGGCTTCTGTAATTGCTTCCCCGCTGAACCTGGGCATTGACAGTTGGATCCATACTCCCAGCCTATCTCTCTCTTTCTCTAGTGGGGAAGGCCTCTGGGGAAGCGCAGCTCTAAGGCACATTGGTGGGGTTGTCTGTCCAGGGAAGTCTGGTCACATCCTGCTAGCATCTGGGAACCTGGTGGTTGAAAAGAAAGTTAACATACAAAGCCAAGCAAATTGATGACCAATCATGGACCTAAAGGCTGGAATAGTGCAGATGAAGTGTTGGGGGGTCCTCCATTTTTTTGATAGCTAGTAGACATATTTTAGTTATATTTCAAAGTGCCTGTAGCTATACTAGTGTTTGGTTTTGTTTTGTTTTTTCCTGAGCCTGAAATCTGATATTTAGGTGGATCCAAGTTATTGTCTGGGAAGATGATCCAAACTGTTATCTATCCAATTCATCATGTTAGCTGATGTGTAGTTGGATGCACCGTGTTTGTTCACTGCTCATCCACTGAGGGGGTCCTGACTCTGGTCCTGACAGGAAGCTTTCTCCTCAGAACTCCTGGTCCCAGAGCTCCAGGAAGAGTGTGGATGGAGTGAGCAGCTCCCAGGCTTGTGAGCACCTGACCCTGCCCACTGAGAGGAGCCCTGAGCTGAGATGCAGCCCTGGTGCTTGGGCATCAGCACCCTCCTGCTCTCAGCCCTGCTTCCCTGGCCAGGCACAGGTGAGTGGGAAGGGTCTTCAATGGAGCCTGGTTGGGGTGGGGTGGGGGGACTCTGTTACAGGGGATGGTCCCATGGCTTTGGCTCTTCCCTATTTCTGGGTAATAGCCTCAGTAAATTGCCATTATCTCAAGTAAGATGCAACTTCTCCCACCTTTAAGATAAGTAAGTAACTTGCCCCAGGCATGACTGGGTTAGTCACACACAGTGAAGCAGAAGGAAATGCTCTCATCCTTGATTTTTATCATCCTTCTGTTTCTTTTCCTTTTTTTCTACCAGGGTTGTCACAGGGACTGGGTGCCTTCCTGACTCCACCAATTTCTGGTGGCCTTTCTCTCCTTCCTTCTTTCCTTCCCTCCCTTGTCTCTTTCTTTCTTTCTTTCTTTTATTTCTTTTTATAAAATGTGAGAGGCAGAGAGGAAAGACACCACCAGTATACTACCCTGTCACTCATAAAGCTTCCCCTCTGTGGTTGGGGACTGTGGTTTTGAACTTCTATCTTCATTGAGAAAGGTGGTTTGTGCACTCGACTGTAACCATCACCCAGGCCCTGATGTTTTACACTTCAAACTGACTGATCCCAGCCTCTTAAAAAACTTTGTGCATTGGGAGATGACTCAGCTGGTAATGTGCACACTACAGTACACATAGGGACTTGGTTCAGATCTCTGGTAGCCATATGGGAGCTTCTTGCAAAGGGAAAGCTTCACAAGAGGTGTAGTGTCTTTCCTGTTTCTCTCTCTCTCTCTCTCTCTCTCTATCAGGGGAAGGAAAAGTGTTCACCCAGTACAGTGGAATCAAAGAGGTACAAAGATCCAGGCAGGAAGAAAAATAATTTTAAATTATTAAATTGGCAAAAGACCTATTAGACATTAAATATAGATTAAAATTTAACTTTAAGGAAAGATTAAAATCTGACTAAATTCAATTTCTGTAATTCTAATTACTCTGCTCACAGACAGTATTAAGAGGACAAGTGAAGTTTTCAAATATTTATACTCTACTTATAGCCTTAAGCTTATCTTCTAAAGTGGAACAATATTATAAATTGTGTTTTCTGGTTTAAAACAAATACCATTTCCAATGTCTCCTATGACATTTCATTATTTACTTTACAGTATAAGCGAAAACATGGTTTAAAAGAAAATATTGTTGATGTTGGAATTCTCAATTTGTGCGTGAGTAATTTTCTACTTGGGAGCAGTTACTCATTAATCATTCATTTAGTATGTATCACTCACTTATCAGTTTCCTCACCCAAGAAGAGAGAATAATATTTTAACACATAAACTTATGACAGATAAAATTTTATACTCTCAAAACATTTATACTAAATTTGAAGATATTTATTAATCTGAATCCCAATAATAGACAAATGGGTAAACATAGTTACATTTTTCTTCAGATTATATGTTTTTACTCTTTTCTTGGTCATTTATTTTAATTTGTTTCACACTAGATAGTCAGAGAGAGCTTTACAGTTGAGCTATTCATAACACTCATGGGACTCTGGGACTCAACCGGGAGCTTAGCCATGTGACCCCTGTGCCCTGCCAGCTGAGTTCTCTCCCATCCACTTCTTATTTATTTGTTTATTTATTTATTTATTTAATTCACTTTTGCTGTCCTTATTGTTTTATTTCTGCAGTTATTGTTGATATTGATGTCGTTGTTGCTGGATAGTACAGAAAGAAATGGAGAGAAGAGGGGAAGATAGAGAGGGGGAGAGAAAGACAGACACCTACACACCTGTTTCACGGCCTGTGAAGCGACTCCCCTGCAGGTGGGGAGCCGTGGGCTCGAACAAGGATCCTGTTGCTGATCCTGCGCTATGCGCCGCCGGAGCTTAATCCACTGCGCTACCGTCCAACTCCCTCCCAGTCACTTCTTATTCCTATTATACTAGCAGTTCACTTGGGCACCTTTGTTAGTTCACTTGGGCACCTTTGTTTGAGATCTGCTCAGAATTAATCCTGACACACTATGCTAGCTGAGTTGCACTATGTCCTGTTTCATCAGAGAATCACAGCCACCTCTGCACAGCCTCAGCAATGGGTTCACCATTTTCTCCCTTACTTTCAGGCAAATTCAGTGTGATAGGACCACAAACACCGGTCCTTGCTTTAGTTGGGAAAGAAGCAGTGCTGCACTGTCACCTCAGTCCAGTGATGGATGCTGAGGACATGCAGGTGACCTGGGCCCGAACTGACCCTTCAGGTCAGGTGCATCGTTATGATGCTGCCCAGGATCAGCTGGAGCAGCAGAGATCAGAGTATCGAGGGAGGACAGAGTTCCTGAAGGAGAACATCACCACAGGGCAGGTGGCCCTGAGGATCCACCCCATCCTTCCTTCAGATGGTGGAGAGAGTACAGCTGCTCATTTACAAGCTCCACATTTGAAAATAAAACACAATTCACAGTGTTGGTCACAGGTGAGTCTCTAGGATTCAAACTCTCAGATAATTTATACATTTTGTAGTATTTTGGTTCCAGTCATAAGTCTACAGTGTTGGACTAGATACTGGACATGGGTGATTTGGATTGTAAAAACATGATGAGAGGTCAAGATGTTCAAGTGTTTCTCTCATGAGTCTGTTCTGACTCTTCAGATTTCTAGAGAATTCTAAGACTGAACCTGGGAACTCCGAATCTCAGGCATGAAAATCTTTGTACATCCATTACACTATCTCTCTGGTCCCTACAATATTCATGGGGTTCTTTTGTGTATTTTTTCTGTAAAATGCTGTGACTGCAGCCTGGTTACATCTTTAGTTTGTGCATTTAGTTTGTGTACTTAGTTTGTACTTCTTTATTGAGCCACTAGGTGTCACTGGGGCTACAGTGCTGGAGTTCCCTGTATATGTATTGTACTGTATGTATTGTGGAGGGGGAGAAATGCTGCTTGTCACTGATCTAATTCATTCATGTGACATAAAGACCCTCAGTGCTATGTTTCAGCCTATACCCAGGCCTCTGAAAATTGATTGTATAAAGATTTGTCTTCTGAACTTGAAGAAGCAGGATTTACTTTTCTGACCAACTGCCATGGGACTATTTACCCTCCTGTGAGCCCACTGCAAGTAGAACAGACCACATAGCCTTACTTCTTGGCCAGGTTTTATCCTGACACACTGGTGAATCCTTCCAAGCAGTTCAATATCCTGATGCCCCTGAGAGCACAAGTTAAGAGCCCATAAATCTCCTACCTCCCTGCATCCAGCAATGTGTTCCATTGTTTATCCACCAAGATAGTGATGGGTGCTGACATACACAGTTTCTTCTGTACTGTTTGCCTATAGCTCTCTGCTATTCTGCCCACTGGTCACTTGTGTCTCTACACACCCATGGTGAAGTGTGCATCTTCTCAAGTTTCTAATGTGACTTAATGACATTTCAGGTGATTTTTTTTCTTTGACATTTATAGTTAGTTATGGAGGTGGAGTGGTGACTGCTATTCTATGGCCATGCCTCTGTGGCTATATGAGCTCATGTTTGTTGAAAGGTACAGAACAAGCAATTAGCTACAAAAACTACCAACTGATTTTCTCTCTTAACTTCAAAGGTCAGAGATGGATTTATAGAATATTCTGATAGACACTTTAAGAATCATCAGAGAGGATATGTTAGTCTGCTCACCTGGGAATGCGTCTACTTTCCCAGACTCAAGACCTAGCACTGGGTGAAGCTTTAGGGCTGTGCTGTCTCTCCAGCTGTCTATCTGTTTATATCTCTTATCTCTCTGAAAAATATAGCCTGTAGCAGTGAAATAATCATTAAGTGAATAATTAATAATATTTTAATGCAGAGACAGGGGAACCAAGGATAGATAGGAACATGTTTGGTATTTTGGTACTTTGTTAAGTATTGACATGGCTGAATGAAGTTACTCCTTCCCAGTGTTGGCAAGGATCAGTACTTTTTATTCTCTACTCATATAAAGAATAGAGTTGAGATTTATAGAGGTTAATTAGTAAGTTAAAGCTCACTAGCCCATGTTAAGTGACAGTAAGCATCTTGAAGAAACTTATTTTCTCTGTCTCTTTTTCACCTCCCAGCTTCAGGCACAGATCCTCAGATTCAGATTGAAGTTGGAGGCATTAAGAAGTTTACGTTGACTTGCAAGTCTATAGGCTGGTACCCAGAGCCTGAGGTGCAATGGAGGGATCTTCAAGGACAGGTCATTGCACAAGACTCTGAGACAATGGCAATAGCAGAAAATGGACTGTTTTATGTGGAAACATCTGTCACCATAGACTCCAGGACAAGAGATGTGTCCTGTGTCATAAGGAATCCAGTCCTCAGAGAGGAGAAAAAAGCACACATTTCTTTAACAGGTCAGTTTCCTCTAATGTCAGAATCCTGAGAGATCTTTTCTGCTCAGGAAGGTGCTAAAGACCCATGATTGGAGATTCTGGAAAATTTTTCTACTTAATTTATTGCAGTTCTTATTCATTATTTGTTAGGTTTGTAGTCCTCTTTATGTCAGACAAGAAAGGACCTACTAAGGGAATAGATAGTGTTTAAACTTAGACTACATTAGAGGAGGGGAAAATAACCAAAAGTCTACCTTAGACTGTTGTACTGGAGAAAGGAGTTGACATGTGTCAGCTTTTTAGAAAGGAAAATTTATTTGTTAATAACCACAATTCTTAATAATATAAAATCTTGAAAATGTGAATGTAAAAGTTAAATGGAAAAAAATAGAGGCTGTTTCTATCCAATAAATAAAGATAATAAATTTTTTTTTAAAATACATCCTTGCTGATGTATATTTGAAATGATTTGAAATTAAAAAAAAAACCATCATGTGAGATTTTAAATCAGGGTTATCCTGCACTAGAAGTATCATTATGCTTTTTTGAGTCAATATTATTGAATAGAAAAGCATGGGATTATCATTGCTAATTTAACTTCTTAGCTGTCAGAGTCTCTCATATGGTGTCAGGAGATGAAAGAATTCTTAACTGAAAGACTTAGATTTTAAAATCCATTTTACTAAGTACCCTAAAACCTCATGGTATCTCATTTAGTCTATACAATGTCCTCCTGGATGGTTTTGTGTTTATCTTTTGGGGTAAAAATCACACCTGGAAAACTAAGTTGGGACACCCTAGAAGGGAGAAGGTGAACCAAATTGAGCGAAATCCTTTATAACATTTGTAGCATTTAGTTACATAATATCACAGTTAGTAACACATTAATGCTTATTGAATCCTGGTTGAGATTCCATGGTTATCTGATGAATTATTTTTATGTTTGGCATGTTATAACATTGTCATATTTGTAAAAATTCTGAGGCCCTCTCATTTAGGAAGAAGGGTAAACAGCAGCCTCTTCAGCGTTCCTAGGTTTCTGTGACTTGCATGGAGGGAGAGTGAGGCTTAAAGTCTCCATCCAGCCCATATGCCTCTCAGGAGAAAACCCTTTGATTTTGTTCAGAGAAGACAGGTCATTGATGTCAAGCTGAATCTCAAGGAAAACAACTCCTGTTTTTCAGATTCTTTATTTCAGAACGTCTGGGTCATGATAGCGCTAATCACTGTGTCCTTGTCTCTCCTGGCATGCTTGTGCTGTAATTTCTCTCTGTGTTGCAGGTAAGTGGGAGAGGAGTAGGAAACAGCACCACTTGTGCACTTGTGGAAGAATAGAGGCTAACAGTAACCAAAATAAGCAAAACAAGTCTCAAAAAAAAAAAGCATTTGAATTAGAAGAAAAAAATTTCAAATTGAGAAGAAAATAAAATCTGTAAAGCAAAAATAGTTCCATTTACACAACCCCACTCTTGAAATAACAGAGAATATCCTGATCAAGGTCACCCATTTCAAGATAGGAGTAGATTCCTTTCCTGCTTTTTTTTTGTGAGCTACAATTCAACATGTGCATTTAGGAACTGGGATTGCTTGGGTTTTTTTTTA